>NC_090444.1:862473495-862665995 GCF_031143425.1 Pleurodeles waltl | reverse complement strand
GCTAAATAAACATATCTTCATGAGGTGTTTTATTCCTCTGATTTACATTCTTAAATATGTTGTGCACAATTTTCTTTTACAGATGCAAACATATATCATGATGCTGCTGCTTACTTCTCTGCAGACGAGTGGGCACTTTTACATGATTGACAGAAAGAGCTTTACGGGAATATAATGAAGGAAATTCACCAAGCCTTGATCTCGCTAGGTAAAGTTATATTGTCTATGTTTAAAGAATACAGGGCCTGATTTAGAGATTGGTAGACGGATATCCCAGCCACCGTATTACAACTTCCATAGCCTATCATGGAATTGTAATATGGCGGACGGGATATCAGTCACAGTTGTGTCAAAGTAACCACATCTACCAAACTCTCAATCAGGCCCATAGTCTGCAAAATGGCTGGTGTGGTACTTGTCTGATGATCCACAGAATGTGGTCAATTTTCATATCTTAACTGTTAGAGCATAACATATGACATTAAAGTGTTACTACACCCTAAAAAATGTTTTTGTATGGGAACCTAAAATAACCAACATTGGCAGAGCCAACAGATCTGGGTTTAAAGTGCAAACACATGTAAGTACTGCCATGTATAAGTGTGCATTTGCACATGGTGGTGTATGTATGCATTAGCAACATTTTAGCAATGAGAAGCTGACAGAGAGAGGCAGGGAGATATAAAAAAAGTCCCTCATGCATTGAAATGCATGAACACCACTGGAAGCAGAATTATACACCCCAACTATCTAATAGTATTAGGTGACTGTTAAGTACTCTTTTGGACTGATCCAATATGTGAATGGTACAGTTTCAAACCAATGATTGAAAGAGGCTGGTTTGTAAAGTCAGTCCTTGAAAGTGGTAGCTTCAGAGCCAACTCTGTTTATATTGAGGAGTACATGTAGGAAATCATGTACAAGGCGAAGGCTTACTGCCGCTTCATCCGTTAGGGGCCCAAGGTGCTAGCAGCGGACACTTTGTATCACAGAGAGACAATACCCGATTGAATCAGATGGCTCCTCTTTGAAAGCAAATCAAATTGTCCCTATTAGTAGGCGCACACGAATGAGGTGTAAGGTTTTGATTGGCCTCCACCTGTCTAGGGTTGAAACGTCAAAAACTCCCATTTCTACAGCCTGGATTGATTACTTGATCCACGAAGGAACTACATTGATTTATGCACTGTACCCATATATAGTGGATGGCAATTGATTGATTCTTAAGAAATTCTGTCAGACGGGCTCAATATTATATTGTTTTTGTAATTTGTGGAATTGATATTGTACTCTTTCTTTTTATTTTTTCCCTTCACATATGCACAAGCATTTTTTCCAAGCACTTGTATGTCACACAATGGAGCAACCATGAAAAGTAAATAATGTATATATATATATATATATATATATATATATATATATATATATATATATATATATATATACACATACATATATATGATCTAATTTCAATACAACTTTTAATTCGGTTCAGTTGATCCTTTTGTGTGTTGTAATATTATTGGACTTTTCTCTTTATTTTAGGATTGGCACGCTCCCCCTTGTCGGGGTTGAGGGTATGTGACTATGGTTATAGAGTCAGGATTGATCAATTAATTTGATATATCTTTTCAAACACCTGCTAGGACCAACTGTTGTTTTGTACCATCTATTGGCACACCAGCAGCTGTTCTAGGTGATTATACATGAAACCTATTCATCATGAATTCACTCTATTATTCGCAAGATACATAAATCATATTTTACTTGCTTTATAACTGACCAATTAAAGTCTTATTTTAGATAGCCGTGACCTGCGATCAGCAAAATAGCTGATCTCTGTAAAGCATATGTCTATTTTCTGGTCTGTTTTTATTGATGAATTTCAGTATCTATTTTATTGCCACTTCCTAAATATGATTTCAAGATCAACTTCCTTTTCCTCTTCGTACCTCTGTCACTGGTTCACACTCTAAGGTCTTTTACTCCAACCAAAACCCCAAAGAGCCAACTCACCAATGTCCGGGCTTTTGATGTGCCGTTGGGAGGGCAGGGCAAACTGTGGGTGGCAAACTCCTTCCCAAACTCCTCGCTCATGGACAACTTTCCAGAGATGGGTCTACCAACCCTCCCCTTCACACAGTGCTTTTTCAGGCTGGAATCTCCGTACCTTTTTTGTTATGGTTATGTCATGCCTCAGAGGTTTATGGAGATAGAACTCACTAGGTGGGCTTTCATTGCCATAAATCTTTTTGTGTAATAATTTAGAGAGTGAATAGTTTTTTAGATACATTTTCAATATTTAATCTTGGTTGCAGAATAGCAGCTTGTTTTTGTGTAAAATTACGCTTTAGACTGTAGCGTTTCCGAAACCAGGCTAAGTAAGGCCTGTCTGCTTTGTACTGTAGATACAAGGGAATTGAGCTCAGGTACATTTAGTGACTTGAAGGGTTCATCCACTTGAGGTCGGTGCTCACTCCCTCAACTCATACTCCAATTCTTTACACGTCTTAACTAGGAGAGGAAACGGGATGCCCATCACAGGGAATCCCTTCAGAGGGCAGTCAGAAGATCAGGATAATTACATCTGTAAAAGTATAACAAGTTTGGCATAATAATGATGCACAAATATCTTATACATTGAGTCACCCACCTAAAAGCTATATAGGGCTTAAAGTTACAGTCTCCTTAATCAGTCAATTTTAAGATCTCATATTCCTTCAAGTAAATCTTAAACCCAGCAGCATCCTCAAAGTCAGCCAGCTGGTTTTGCAGACAGGGAATTGAAGTTTCTGTGCAACATAATTAGCAAATAATGAACGTTTGTGGACATTGGATCCAAATTGGATTCCTCTTAACAGCCACATTCTGTCTTACTTTGACAGCAGATGGTTCAATACAGTGAGCAAACAATAGTGGGGAAAGTGGATATCCCTAGTGTGTACCTCTGTTTAGTGGAAACTAATGTGCTGACATACCATTTAGGATAATACTAGAGGTGGGGCATCTCATCCCTCCGTCAACAAAGCATTGAATCTTGGCCCCAGAACTTTTTGCAGAGTCCTCAAGGTAAAATGTCTGTCTACCAGGTTAAAAGCTTTCTCAGCATCCAGTATAAAATACTAAACAAAAGTTAAAAGGAACAAAATATATAAAATGCAGAGTTAACCATGGTTGCAATCATTGCAAATCTAATTAGCCACTATCTGTTTCGCCTACAAACAATGTGATTGCTGTGAAACCTTTAGAAAGTAAGAATATAAAACACAAATTTCTGCTTTTGATTTACAAGTGGTGTGACTGCAGGTTCTTCTGTGACATGGAGGATAAAAAGAGAAAAAAGCTAGTATCTAAATGATCTCCATTTTACCCACAGAAATGAAACCAATGAATTTCTAAGCACAGGTCAGGCAGAAGAAAACATGAAATACTCTGTGCACCATAATATTTTCCACCCTCTGCCTTTCTGGAAAATGAACACAGAAGCGACTCTGGTTGAAATTGGCACACTGAAGTGACTTATTCCTGTGCCTGCCTCTCTGTAGCCATTTTGTGCTATATATTTTGGGCTCCACGCTGTGTTATTTATGTATTTGTTTTTACAAAATGATTCAGTGTTCCCAAAACAAAACCTGTAGCGCTCCTTTCAATTTTTTGGGAGTCACCAGTTTCAGAAGGAATTTAACAAAAGCAAACTGTGTAAATAAAAAAATATTTTCTAGTACACAGAATATCTACAACAAATGCATGCTCAGTTTAGTTGTCTTCATTTGCAGACTGGTAAACTGAATGTGGAAGTCTCACTTTCTCACTTTTTGTTGTTGGTTCATCTCCCTGTCCTCAACCTCTTGCTCTCTCACCGCCTCTTCACTCTCTTTGCCTCAGCTTTTGTCTTCTAAAGACTTCACCCCCTCACCTCTCTGCCTACCTATTCACCTCATCAGACCTTTTTTACCTCAGTCGTCTCTCCCATAGCCTTCTCCTACCACCCTCTGCCCTACTGCCCCCACAACTCCCTCAGCTCACCATTATTTTCCTGCCCATACTGAAATTATCCCTTGCTTCATTTTGGGGTAACTGTCTGTCAGTCACCCTTCAGTTATCTGGTGTAAGTTATCTCCAAAAAGCAATCCTATGCTACTACTTTTACCACAATCTTCACGCTGGCTCCTGATGTTGCTGTAGAGCAGAAGAGCAATTGCAGAAGTAGTATCAATTTGAGCTGCAATGTAATGAGTTATCATCTTTTTTACCCCCTAGGGTGCCCAGGACGAGACCAGCTCGTCCTGCTATGGGCTCCCGGGGGGAGTGCCAGCGCTCTCCCAGATGGCCAAGCACCCCCCTACCCTGGGCGAGATGGAAGGGGAATCGCTTCCCCTTCCACCACCGCCCCCGTGGCGTCTGATGATGTCAGCGCCCTTTCGCATGCTGATCTCATCAGAGGCCTTCCCCCCGGCGCTGGAAGTTCAGCTTCCAGCGCCGATCGAAGGAGAAATGCAAAAGCATTTCTCCTCCTTTGCATTTCTCCTCCGATCACGTGGAGAGGGTAGAGAGGCATGAAAGGAGAGGAAAGGCTTTTCCTCTCCCTTCATGTCTTTGTGAGAAAGAAATTCCCACTAGACACCAGGGAATTTTTGTTTGTTTTGTATTTCAATAAAGGGAGCTGCCCCTGGGCAAGGGCCGCTCCTCAGTGGGGCAAATTATTTCTAGGCCATTTCTGCCCCCACTGGGGGCAGATCAGCCTAATATTGTTAGGCCGAAATCCACTAGACACCAAGGATAATTTTATTTATTGCTTTTAAAAAAAAATGTATGTTTGGGGAGCGACCCCTTAGGCAAGGGTCGCTCTCGGCGGTGGGGGAAATGATTGTTAAGCCATTTCTGCCCCCCGGGGGCAAATTGGCCTTTCGATCTGCCCCCAGGGGGGGTGGCAGAAACCCCTTGACACCAGCAATTATTTATTATTTTCGTACTTGCTCATAAGGGGAGCAGCCCCTTGGGCAAGGGCCGCTCTCCAGGGGGGCAAATTATTTTTAGGCCATTTCTGCCCCCGGGGGGGTAGAAACAACTAGACACCAGGGATTATTTATCTTTTTCATACTTGCCCATAAGGAGAGGGGCCCCTTGGGAAAGGGCCGCTCCCCAGGGGGGCAAATGATTTTTAGGCCATTTCTGGGCGGGGCAGAAAACCACTGGACACCAGGGATAATATTATTTTGTTTATTTTAATTTTTTTATGTTTGGGGAGTGACCCTTTAGGCAAGGGTCGCTCCCGGGGGGCCAAATTATTTTTAGGCCTTTTCTGCCCCCCCAGGGGGAGGAGAAACCACAAGACACCAGGGATTTTTTTTTTATATACTAACGCATAAGGGGAGCGGCCCCTTTGGCAAGGGCCACTTCCCTCCCGGGGGCAAAATATTTTTAATATAATTAGGCAGATCTGCCCCTGGGGGGGTCAGAAACATCTAGACACCAGGGATATATATATATATTTATCTACTTTATGTTTTAATGTATGGAGAGCGACCCCTTAGACAAGGATCGCTCCCCTGGGGGTCAAATTGGATTTAGGCCCTTTCTGACCCCCTTGGGGGCAGAGCGGCCTATTTTTGTTAGGAAAATCTGCCCCCAAAGAGGGCAGAAACCTCTAGACACCATGGATTGGTGTGTGTGTATGTGTGTGTTTTGTTTGGGGGGGGCAGCCCCTTGGGCAAGGTTTGCTCCCCATGGGGGCACATTCCAGTCACCATAACTGCCCTCTTTGGGGGCAGATTGGCCTATTTTTGAAGGGCCCATCTGCCCCCAAGGGGGCCAGGAAGCCCACCAGAGACCAGGGAAGATTTTGTTCCAAAATAAGAGATTGGGGGTATGGCCATACCCCCCACCCTAAATAAATGGGGCCAAAGTTGTTCTGCCCACCAGTGGGCAGATTGGGCAGTTACCCCCGATCCACACCCCGGGGGGACAGAAAGTCTACTAGATGCCAGGGAATAAACAAAATAAAAGAAAATAGTGGGGTGGTGGTTACCAACCAGTATGGGCCTGGTTATGCCCCCACCCGAACTGAAGGGGCTAACAGTCTTTCAGCTTTCCCCACACAATAAAACATCTTATCCCATGGCAAGCAAAAGGACATTTGATTATTTCTTTTTTTGTTTTACATTTGGGCCATGAGAGCTTGGTAACTCTCAAAATCATCCCACTCCGAATGGTGAGGGCTGCATTTATTTTAACTATGGGACGCTGCCATGTAGAAAAATCCACAAGACCTAGACACATCTGAAAACTAAACATCTAGATGATTCCAGGGTGGTGTGCTTCACATGCACCCGCACGATTTCCTTACCCACAATGCCCTGCAAACCTGCAACTTTGCTGGAAAGCACACATTTTCCCCACATTTTTGTGATGGAACCTTCCGGAATCTGCAGGAATCCACAAAATTCCTACCACCCGGCATTGTCTCATCTATACTGATAAAATTTCTGCTGCACTTGTCAGCCTAAAAATGTTTTTTTTCAAACTGCCCTTTTGGACCCACTTTGGTTCCCCCTCAATTTTGACATGTTTTTGGCTCTTCCCTGTCACAAACACTTGGCCCACCTACACAAGTGAGGTATCATTTTTACCGGGAGAATGAGGGGAACGTTGGGTGAAAATTTGTCCTGGTGCAGTGATCCCACACAGAAATGTGGGAAAAATGTGATTTGTTTAGCTAAATTTGAGGTTTGCTGAGGATTCTGGGTAAGAAAACATTGCGGGATCCACGCAAGTCACACCTCCCTGGACTCCCTCGGGTGTCTAGATTTCAGAAATGTCTGGGTTTGGTAGGTTTTCCTGGATGGCTGCTGAGCCCAGGACTAAAAACGCAGGTCCCCCCGCAAAAACAGGTAGTTTTCTATTTGATAATTTTGATGTGTCCAGATAGTGTTTTGGGACGTTTCCTGTTGCGAGCACAAGGCCTACCCACACAAGTGAGGTACAATTTTTATCGGGAAACTTGGGAGAAAGCTGGGTGGAGGGAAATTTGTGGCTCCTCTCAGATTCCAGAACTTTCTGTCATCGAAATGTGAAGAAAAAGTGTTTTTTAGCCAATTTGGAGGTTTGCAAAGGATTCTGGGCAACAGAACTTGGTGAGAGCCCCACAAGTCACCCCATCTTGGATTCCCCTAGGTCTCTAGTTTTCAAAAATGCACGGGTTTGGTAGGTTTCCCTAGGTGCTGGCTGAGCTAGAGGCCAAAATCCACAGGTAGGCACTTTGCAAAAAAACACCTCTGTTTTCTTTGGGAAAATGCGATGTGTCTACATTGTGTTTTGGGGCATTTCCTGTTGGGGGTACTAGGCCTACCCACACAAGTGAGGTATAATTTTTATCAGGAGACTTGAGGGAACATTGGGTGGAAGGGAATTTGTGGCCCCTCTCAGATTCCAGAACTTTCTGTCACCGAAATGTGAGGAAAAAGTGTTTTGTTAGCCACATTTTGAGGTTTGCACAGGATTCTAAGTAACAGAATCTGGTGAGAGCCCCACCAGTCACCCCATCTTGGATTCCCCTAGGGCTCTAGTTTTAAAAAATGCACAGGTTTGGTAGGTTTCCCTAGGTGCCGGCTGAGCTAGAGGCCAAAATCCACAGGTAGGCACTTTGCAGAAAACACCTCTGTTTTCTTTGGGAAAATGCGATGTGTCTACATTGTGTTTTGGGGAATTTCCTGTTGCGGGCGCTAGGCCTACCCACACAAGTAAGGTACTGTTTTTATCGGGAGACTTGGGGGAACATAGAATAGCAAAACAAGTGTTATTGCCCCTTGTCTTTCTCTACAATTTTTCTTTCCAAATATAAGACAGTGTGTTAAAAAGACGTCTATTTGAGAAAAGCCCTGTAATTCACATGGTAGTATGGGCACCCCGGAATTCAGAGATGTACAAATAACCACTGATCCTCAACACCTTATCCTGTGCCCACTTTGAAAATACAAATTTGATACCTATTTTTCACTCTTTATATTTTAGCAAATGAATTGCTGTATACCCGGTATAGAATGAAAACCCACCGCAAGGTGCAGCTCATTTATTGGCTCTGGGTGCCTACGGTTCTTGATGTACCTACAAGCCCTATATATCCCGCAACCAGAAGAGTCCAGCAGACATAACAGTATATTGCTAAAAAATCTGACATTGCAGGAAAAAGTTACAGAGTAAAACTTGGAGAAAAATTGCTGTTTTTTTCACCTCAATTTCAATATTTTTTATTTCAGTTGTTATTTTCTGTAGGAAACCCTTGTAGGGTCTACACAAATTACCCATAGCTGAATTCAGAATTTTGTCTACTTTTCAGAAATGTTTAGGTTTCTGGGATCGAGCATTGGTTTCACACCCGTTTCTGTCACTGACTGGAATGAGGCTGAAAGCACAAAAAATTGTAAAAATGGGAAATGTCCCAGTAAAATGTCAAAATTGTGTTGAAAAAGTGGGTTTTCTGATTCAAGTCTGCCTGTTCCTGAAAGCTGGGAAGCTGGTGATTTTAGCACTGCTAACCCTTTGTTGATGCCAATTTCAGGGGAAAAAACACAAGATGCCTTCTACTGCCCTTTTTTCCCATTTGTTTTAAGAAAACTACATTTTCACTGTATTTTGGCTAATTTCATGGTCTCCTTCAGGGGAACCCACAAAGTCTGGGTACCTCTAGAATCCCTAGGATGTTGGAAAAAAAGGACTCAAATCCGGCGAGGGTAGTTTATGTGGACAAAAGGTTTTGAGGGCCTAAGGGCGCCCTGCCCCAAATAGCCAAAAAAAGGCCTGGCAGCGAAGGGGTTAAAAAATGTATTTAAGTACGTGTGGCAGCTGTAGAATCCACTCGCCATTCAGGTGATGCTTCAAGGGGTGTTGCCAAATCTGCTTCCACTGCTGCGTGGTAGACATGCTGTCATGAGGCAGATACCTGAATCCCAAGGCTTATTCAGAAATGTCACTTCCAAGTAATGAAATACATTAGGTCCTTAAGAACATTTATAAACACATGTCACTGCCAAAGGGGTTGTTTTTCAGAGGCAACCTTCTCTCAAAGAAAGAGCTCAGTTTAAAATCACATTCAACATACATCTTTGCAGGTATAACAATGTTTTTCAATACCACCTCTTTCTAAATTGATCTAAAGTGCTATAGTATGAGGGACTGTATATTGGTCTTTTTTCTACCATGTGCATTTTGTCTGTTTTTTAAATGGGTTATCCAAATGATAATCAGTGAAAGTACCTTGATTTAATAAACTTCAGACAACAGCAGTTGTTGGTTAGTGCAAAAATTAACCACTGTTACTCCTGCAGTATGCATTTGCACACAGTATATACAACCTGCTTTCCCCTAATTGAAATTAATTCAACAAATGTGCAAAACCAATGCAATTTGAATTTTGGCAGTAGCACTGAAATAGCACATATTTGTATCTCTTCATAATAGTTAATCAGAATTGTAATCCTGATACTTCAGTAAAGATTGATACCATTGAATGTGAAGGACTTGAAAGGAAGGAGCACTGGCTTAAGTGAACTAAAATCAGCTAATCACTGATGTTAAAAGACACCTGCTGAAGGACCTAGCTGCATACAAGAAGATATTACTTCAGAAAGTAAAGCTGTCTTTGATCTTTTTATATTGACTTGTCTGCTTAAGATGAACATTTGCATCATTTGTCAGTTAACTTGACGTTCAGGGGTGTTAAGGGCTTGGTTTGAGTACCAGACAAGATGGGTTCTTGTTAATTGTTGTCAACTTTCTGAAATGTTCTAATGGTTTATAAAGCAATACTCAACCCAGCTTTTCTATGAGCCTGCTAGGTAATGTAAAGCATGTGCATAATGTCATACAAAAATAGAGTGAAGTAAAAAGGGAAACAAGGAATCCAGTGGCTGTGGACTACAAAAAAGTCAGCTACCTTCCCAACTCATTTTGAAGTATAAGCAAATATAGTTTGTTAAAGCACCAACAATTTTAGTCAGAGGTAGGTTAAAAACCTTTCCCCCCCATATTTTTCCAAATGTTTTGGGGCACACCTTATCCTTCTATATTTTCTTTTCCATTGTTGTGCATTTTTCTTTTTCCCCTCTCCCCTTCCTGCACTCTGGGCACCACAGCCCTTCTCTTCTTCTGAACGATATCAGTTATTGCAACAGCAAATCCCAAGTATATCAGTATCCTTTGTAACTTGTTGCATCTGTATCTCCCCATATACCCAGTTGTATGAAAGGGGCATCTGTCTAAAATAATGCAGGTGGTATCTTTCAGTCTTTTTGCTACCACCATCCAATACTTCTGAATCTTGGGACATTGCCTTATAGTATCCAGTCCACACCTGCATATACATCTATCATCAATAGCTGTGCCTAATTTGTATGCTAATGTTCTACTACTGTATATTCTATGTAATATATTCAGATAAGTCTGAATTTGGCTTTTATTGCAAACATGTTTTTGGAATCTGAGCTCATCTTCCCAAATATGATCTATCTGATAGAGACTTCTGGCCGCAGATTCCTTACATTAGAATATTTCTAATGCATCAATAAGATCCCAAAATTTCTGAGCAGTCCCCTTGGCCCTGGGGTGTGGCGTCATTACGCTTTGCTTGGTGTCCTCTGCCCCGGAATTGATGTGTGCTGTGCCCATATAAACACCACCCCAGCGTTCTGGCCTCAGTTCCTTCTTTTCTGCAACGCACATCCAGATTAAACTCCCCTGAGTCACTTAGTAGCTGACCTTTTAAACCATTTTTTAGACTTCCTATGATCTCTGTGCCAGTTGGATTCAAACCTTGTGGTTCCTGTAACAGGCAAATGTCTGTGACAGAGCAACAAACCTCTTCCCCCCCAAGTGAGTGTCTGTGGTGGCTGGAGGGGGACCACAACTCCAGGGCCAGCCCGGATTCCAAGACCATGAATCCAAAGGCAATTCACAAGTGGTCCATGAAGCTTCTGGCTACTCGCCTGATGACACCGCACTGCTCTAAGTCCCATTCAAGAGGGAGGTCCTGGGACTGATCTCTTAGGTCCTTGTTGTGATCTGAGACTTCTTAAGGTAATTCCCATAAGAAGAAGTACTAGACCTCTCTGGTGCGCCTGTGGGCCCCATAGGTTCAGAAAGGATGGGACTTGGATTGTGTTACTGCCGGTGGGTTTGCCCTCAGCGCCAATCAGACTCTCAGAATCAATTGGTAGATCTGGTTTAGCCCCGGCAGCAATTTCGCAATCTCCTCCATGGAATGCTCCAGTGAGACTGTTCGTTGCCCTTCCCAACCCATTGTGATTCTTGACATCGATACAGAGCTTTGGTTCTGGCGCTGACCAATCCCACATGGCCTAAATTGGAGATGGAGCCTTATTTCCCTGAAGGACCCTCTGAGGAACACGAATCAAGGGGATCTGCGGATCCCTGTGGTTATTCTGGCCCCCGGGAAAGTCCATGGCCAATAACAACTGGTATGAGGACCTGGATGATGCCAGTTTTCCGGACACCTCACCAGGGAATGCGCTCCTCCAAAGGTGGCTATGATATAAAACCAGATGTGACAAGCTGCTAATCAATTTGACAAGGGAAAAGGGTTCCTGGATGTGAAACTGAACTGTGGGAGAATGACTTTTCTACACTTCATCTGAGAGATACTTCTGCTTTCTGATTCTTTACAGATCATGGCTGAGCTAAATAATCAAGATAGAAATATTAGGCGCTGTAGATTTATGAGTGTTGGATTGGCAGTTATGTGTGGAATCTTGTTTATAATAATGATTGTGGGAATGTCTGTTCATGATATGAAAAGAGCTATTATTACTTCTGCTCCTGAAACTACTACACTAACAGCTTTAGAGAGGTTTAAGTTAGAAGAGAAATATTTGCATGACTATACTAATGCTCAGGGAGAGCTTATTTCTAATGTTTTCTATCATTTGTTGAGTGAGTATGTTGAGACAATGGATGCGACGAATTGTCTTGTGTGTATGCAAATTCCTTCATCAGTAGAAGAAGGGGTTACGTACCACAGTCTTCCATTAACCTATGGAATAAGCTGTAATTTGCTGCTAACAAGATTCAATAAACAAGAGTATCTAAAGTATTTTTATTCCAATCATGATGGTGTGTTTTTATTTGTTCCTAATATTAGATACCTGAGTACTAGGTAGAGGATTCTTCGAGCCTACTCTAACATTTGGAACCGCATACGCGCACAATAATAATCTGACATGCTTGCTTACACCTTTAGAAAAGAGCTTTATAGGGCATACTGATGATAGGAGAAAGCCATTGAAAGAGAAATTAAAGAAAGGGTTAGAGAAGAGAGCTTACAAAAATGATTATGCTTATACTGCTATTAAAGCGCAAGGGAAATTAACATTAGATGCATTACATGTAGGGAACCTTTGTATATATGAGCCAAAATCACGCACTGACACTTTATTTGTGGGAACAAGTAAATGTAGGCATGTGTTTTTGTTTGAGAGTAAATGGACTTTTATGCTGAATGGTCAGGACCATGCGATTCCTGGGATTTACTATATTTGTGGACTCAATGCTTATTACCATCATCCAAGGGGATGGTTTGGGACATGTTATTTGGGGACAGTTTTCCCTAAAATTTACCAGATAGATGACTTAAAGAAGTTTCCAAAATTGACTGAATAACATCAAAAGTGACAGAGGACGGAAATCTCTTCTGCAATTGTGGGAGATATCTTTGGCGCAGTGATTCCTTTAGTGGGAGTCATTTTGAATTCGATCACGATACGAAAGTTGCCTACTATTGTGGATAACATGCTGACAAATTTTACAGGGGCGATGCTCCTGTTAGATACTGGATTAGCCACGGATAGAGCTATGACGCTTCAAAATAGGCTTGCTTTAGACATTTTTTTAGCGAAAGACGGCAGAGTCTGTAGGATGATTAATGCTAGGCATTGTTGTTCCTGTATCCCAAATAATGATAAAGAGATAAGAGACTTACTCACTAACTAAACTCAAGTAAGGATTTGAAGGAATTGAAAGAACCAGGTGTTTGGGAAAAGGTTGTGAAAGGATTTGCTTCAGTGGGGAATTGGCTTAGTAGCATTTGGAATGGGGTATTATTAAAAATCATCCAGGGAATATTAATTGTGATTGCTTGCATAATAGGATTATGTGGGTTATGTAAAGTAGGTCAAAAGATAAAATTGAAAATATCTAAAAATAATCAGAGGAGGGAAGAACGGAACAGGGAAAGAATTTATAGAGGAGATTTGAGAAGGAGGCAAAATCCAGCTGAAACGGAACTGAAATGATAGGGAAAGAAAGGCGTGATGACATATTTAGTCATCAGAGGAGGGACTGTTGACGCAGATATGCTTGTTAGAAATTATTAATGAATGTTTATGGGTTTTGATTAACAGAAGTTTATTGATAAATTAATTGTAGAGAAAAGTAATGTGCACGTTTGAAAATGTGCCAACGGAGAATGGCAGCCACTTATACAAATTTATATTAAAATGACAAAAAATGCGTGAAATAATAGAGATGTGTAATAATAATGTAGTAATGTGCCATAATGAGATGCATAACCTATGTTTTGTATTATATCGTAGAAGCTATCTTAGCTGAAGTCGTGGCCTACTTACCAGGCCTCATACAGAAGCAGAATTAATAACTGTGCACTGTAAAAGTTGCTGATGCCTATAACCCAACCGTGAACTGTGTGCTTAGCTAGAATTTTCTGCAATGTACCAATGGACAGGAGATGATGAAGTCAATTTGATACAATTATGTGTAGAGTAGGCTAAATGTACTTTCCCAGGACTTGAACAATGAGAGCTCTGACTTAAGCGGAACATGCAACATTTTCGATACCTGAAGAGCCGGATGATGAAGACATCGTACAGTGGACCAATCCATGAACTGGGAACGACAAAATATTAGAGCTTATAGATTTGTAAAATAAACGTTATTGGTTAGGGTCATAACTGCGCATTAGTGAACCAATTAGGAATTAGGGGGATGGACTGACAAACTCTAATAAAAAGTCATGACAAGGGGCTAAGAATTCAGAATTTGGGGTCAATGCTGATGACGTCTAGAGACATGATTTGAGATTTTGTCATTGGGCTCATTCTCTGAGAGCCTGATGCATCGATTGGTGACCTGAAGACGAAGACTGACTTTGTTGCTGATCCATTCCGTGGATAGATAGCTATGACATTGTGACTAATTAACTTTGTGCCTTTTCTTCTAGGTACCAACTATGCTGTTTTATGATTTTCTCCTAGCTAGATGTTTTTCCAAATTTATGTTTTCTAAATTGTTTTCGCATGAAATCTCACATGCTGATGTTAATCGGGGTTAGGTAGTGTCTCTAGGGGTGACATTGACAGTGACAAATGATTGACGAATTGATTGCTGAACTCTGCTATTGATGCTGGTATATTTATCTTTGTTGGCTTACGCTAAGGCTTTTGATCATGTTTAATCAAATTCTGATTAGAGTGTGTTATTTGTGGTCGCTAATACACTGATTCTGTTCTGAGAAAATAAAGTTTGAATTAACCAGATGCATTAGAATTGTAATAAATAGGACAATAACATTGTTAAATGCTTTATTGAGTTGTGGTTATTCATGAATTGATGGTTATAATTGTTTATTGACTAAGAAAATTCTCTTAGTGGTTACTGATTGAGTACATTGATTATTGATGTTATTAATCACTGCATGATTAGGATACTCCATGCGATCCAAAAGGTTCATAGGCCAATACACATCCCCTTGTAAGTTTACTTACTAAGGACCAGGCGCGCTAGCAAAACTTTTACAATAACATTTTTTGTTCTCATCCTCGAGGAAAGACATAGGCCCTCATTACGACCCTGGCAGTTTGTAACCGCCAGGGACGCGGTGGCACCGCCGACAGGCCGGCGGTGCCCCGCGGGGCATTCTGACCGCGGAGGCTTAGCCGCGGTCAGAGAAGGGAAACCGGCGGTCTCCCGCCGGTTTCCCGCTGCCCCCAAGGAATCCTCCAAGCCGGCGCAGCTTGCTGCGCCGGCTTGGGGATTCCGACTCCCCCTCCCGCCATCCAGTTCCTGGCGGTTCTCCCGCCGGGAACCGGATGGCGGGAGGGGGAGTCGCGGGGCCCCTGGGGGCCCCTGCAGTGCCCATGCCAATGGCATGGGCACTGCAGGGGCCCCCGTAAGAGGGCCCCGCTTGTATTTCACTGTCTGCATAGCAGACAGTGAAATACGCGACGGGTGCAGTAGCACCCGTCGCACCTTCCCACTCCGCCGGCTCGATTACGAGCCGGCTTCATGGTGGGAAGGTCGTTTTCCCCTGGGCTGGCGGGCGGCCTTTCGGCGGCCGCCCGCCAGCCCAGGGGAAAACTTGGAATGCCGGCCGCGGTCTTCAGACCGCGGTGCGGTATTCCTGCGGCGCAACTTTGGCGGGCGGCCTCCGCCGCCCGTCAAAGTTGTAATGAGGGCCATAATGTTATTAACATTCTCTAACAATAAGACATTTCAGCTTATGCAATGCTCGGTTAAAACATGACCTTGTAAGACATAATGCAGCAACCCACTAGAGGTAACTGTGGACACATTTACAGAAATCTGGAAAACACTTTTATGTAAGCTCTGAATTGTGGAAAATAACCACAGCATTTAGTTGAAATTTTGCTCCGTTAAAGACAAAAAATTCAGCATTACTAACTATTTGTTTAAACATTAATCGTTTCTTCATGTTATAATAATAATAATAACTTTTATTCGGTATGAAAAAATTCATCCATTACAATAAATAATCACCAATACATTTGTTAAAAATAGCAATAAACCATAAATAATAAAAACACCCATCAAGAATATAAACATATATAACCTCATGCGTAGAAACAATAAAATAGAACGATTCATTCTAAAAACTCCACATTATTGTGCCAAGTAATAGCTTCCTTCAGGAATGATCCCAACCCCTTCCACACCAATGCATCTGAGGCCATCTGCAACCACATAAAAGCAGGACGATATTGCACGAAACCCTTGGGCCTTAGGAGAGGTAATAAAAAACGAGTTCTGAATTGCGCATAAAAAACACAGAACAAAGTAAAAAGGGACAAGGTCTGTCGGGACACCCCATCACAGGGGCAGGGTCTAATACATTTGTCCCCATGCTGACCTAACGGGAAACACAGATTACTTCTGAGGATCCCCAAACGGAAACGGGTTATGAGAGACCTTTCCCTCACATCCTTTATCTCTAAGAGATAGCGCTCAGGACCTACCCACATCTTTAACATAATGAAATCCCTAATCGATTTTTTTCCTAGGGCCTCCCCCTCCCTCCTGTCCTCCTGGATTCTTAAGAAATTCTCCTTAACCCATTTCTTGTCACAACTGGTCAGGCCTTCAGGATTATCAACCAATTCAGGCCGCCCCAAATCACAAGCCATCTTCCTTATGTGCATCAGGCAGGGAATATTCTTTACATTGTCACAAGCCAGACAATCCCTTACGATATCCCTATTAAGAGTGGCATGTTCGTTACTCCAGATTGAGATCCATAGCAGAAGGTGAGCCAACTGAATAGTGTCCTGCACAAACTCAAGCTCCAGCTCCAAATGGAGGCTAAAACCAGGGATATTTTGTCCAACTCCCAATAGCCTTCTACAGAACCGATTTTCTTCCACCGTAAGGGCTCGGGTGTCCCTATACCCCCAAAGTGCAGCACCATACAGCAGGACAGGAAGGCATTTCTGCCTATAAATTTCAAGCAAAGGCTTGATAGGTTTACTACCTACCCTTACAGCAAAGTCAAAAGTCGCACCAACTGCTGCATGAAAAAGCGCACCCCTTCTGGCAATACAAGATTTCCAAGATCCTTTCTCATCAAAAATAATCCCTAAGTATGGAAACTCATGGACCCTACTAATAAGTTGATCCTCCACCCTTAGCTCCCCCACCCTACTCAAAGGTCTTCCACACACCATAAAATGTGATTTCTTAAAATTGACCTCTAAACCCAAAGCTGACATAAAGGAGGCATAAGCTCTAACTATTTCCCGGAGACCATTCATAGTGCGGGCCATGAGGACTGCGTCATCCGCGTACGTCAGCACAGGGATATCAGTACCATTCACCTTTGGAACATCCCTACAATGTTCCATCAGAAAATCAGACAATCCATTTGTATATAGAAGGAACAAAGTAGGAGCCAGAACACACCCCTGGCGCACACCCCTTGAAAGCTTAAAAGCCTCTGAGCATTCCCCATTAGACCCTACCCTCACATTTGCAACTGTCCCAGACTGTAGATATCGGAGCAGCTCTATAATATTAGGATCCAACCCTAACTGATTTAACCTTTCCCATAATTTAGACCGGTTCACCTTATCGAAGGCACAGCTAAGATCCATAAAAGCAAGATAGAGCATACCTTTCCTGGCCTGCGTGTATTTGCCGATCATCATCAGTAGGTTGAGACATTGATCTCGCGTGCCAAGGCCTTCCCTGAACCCATACTGGTCCCAGCTTAAAATATCATTCCCTATCATCCAGGACTCCAGACGCCTTAAAATAATCCGTCCCAGAATCTTCACTGAAGAGTCCAGTAGAGAAATAGGGCGGTAGGACTTAGGATCATTTCAGTCGCCCTTTTTAAACACTGGGACAATACATGCCAGTCTCCAAGAGGCAGGGATACCCACAGTAACTGCTGCATTAAGGACATTTAAGAGAATAGGTGCCCATAACTGGGGGTTAGCTTTATACAAGTCCATAGGAATCGAATCCGGGCCCGGAGCTTTATTACTCGCACTACTCTGTATCGCATCCATAACCTCCTGGAGCGAAAACCTAATTGCTAGGTTGGGAGCCATCTCATACTCGTTCTCCTGGTTATTTCTTAGGGGAGTACCCTCAAAAATATTACAAAAGTGAATTACCCATGCTTCCGGGGCGATGTTACAGCCAAGGCCCTCAGGTGTATCTGTTCCAAAGGAACCTCTATTTACCACTTTCCAAAACAGGCCAGGATCCTTCAGAGCTATGGCACGTTCTAACTCTTCCTAGGCTTTATCTTTATGTTTTATCTTGCTGTCCCTCAGGGCCCTCTTATACTTCATTCTAGCTTCTTTTACGAGGACCCAATCTCTAGGATGTTTCTTAGTGGCCATCTTCAGGTTTGCCCTTGCAACATAGCAGGTCTTATCATACCAACCACATTTACGTTTACTAGGTTGGCTACCTACTGAAAAAAGGCAGTCTCTCACTGCTGCATTTACTACTGTTATTGCATTCATAACAGTCTTAGGATTTGGAGCCTCTGTCAAGAGTGTGTCCATAAATAAATGTAAATTTTCCCCCACCACCCTTTCTACAACTTTTTGGGAATCCACTTGCTTCCACCCAAGCCGCCTACCCTGGTCCTTTATCTCCACTACTACGTGCCTACCTCGTCCTAATTTACGTAGGGCCCCAGGGAGTTTAAAGGATACTATAAGGGGATTATGATCACTGAAACACTCCCCCAACACCTCACCCCCAATCACCAGGTCTTTCATAGGTAGAGACATAAAGATATAGTCAATAGTGGATTCAGATCCTCTTCCCACATAAGTTGGGAGTTGATGAGTGCCTACGGCTTCTATATCACACAGATTCAGAAGGCCCATCTTCCTGAGTTCCTTAATTAGAACCCTGCCTCTGGAGTCCTGCAGACCATCCACTAAATAATCCTCGCAGTCACAAATAAAGGGATTAACCACAGTACTGTGCCTCCCCAACTTAGCATTAAAGTCACCAGAGACAATAGCACAGAATTCTAGCCCCATCTCCTCCGTTCTGTGTTTCAAAACCTGAAGAACGGAGAACAGGGCCCCAATTTGGCACCCCACGTCCCACACAGCGTTATAAAAGTTTACCAGTAAAATATTAAAATTATTAGAGAAAATTACCTATACCAGCAATATACCTTGGTGATTGCAGTTAATTTGAAAAGCACCCACTACCTTAGAGAGGCGAATTAGGGTAACCAGGCCACCTTTCGAGCAGCCACCAAGAGACTGCACAGCTGGAATTGCAAATCTGTTGTACCCATCCCACACACATAACCCCTCTGACCAGGTTTCCTGAAGCATGATCACATCATACTTAGTCACACACCTAATCCACGCCTGATTAGATAATTTAGCATCATAGCCCGCAATATTCCATGAAATAAGTTTACACTGTGGGGGCTCCTCTTCCCGTATAGCCAGGGTCTCGGCGCATTGTCAATCCACCCCTTCCAAGGATAAATTACTGTTAGTAACATATCTTCTGCTGGCTACCTGGAGGCTATTCTGACCCAGGGGGGAAACCTACCAGAGCCCGGAGACACCCCAGCACTCAATCGCATGTGGTCATAAAAATAACCCAAAGGGACCATACCTATTGTACCAGCTCTGGATACAGCAGGACGATAAGTAGAAAGGAGTCTTTGACTCAGGGCTGGGTATCTGACATTTATAATAATACAATCTTCATCCCCCACTTTATTTTTGGGCCCGACCCATCCAATTCTTCTGGCAAACAGAATATCTTTGAAATCCTTACATGAGAAATCACAGTTCTTACTCAACCAATATCCAACCTTGTTTGTGAGTTGGGCCGTGGACTCAGTTACCCCAGGGGCAAGAGCAGGTACATTCATCAACACCACCACATAGGGGGCACAAGCTCGGGGGAGATCCAAACAGGCCAATGAAGGCCTGGCCGTCGGGAGATTCAAATTATTGTTCCCAACCAGCTGTTGGTCAACCCCCCCAGCTACCACGAGATCAGGATCAGGCTGTCTACTACAGTTAGGCCTATTGACAATCCTATCAGCCCTTAATATAGAAGTCGGTGCAGCCGGCGCAATCTCAACACGAGCGCCCTGACCCCCAGAATTTCCAGAATTAACCAATAACTGAGATGATTTTCCCAGAGGCCCCAATGACCCCACAGCATCCTCCGGCAGGAGCAACTCCTCACAGGGATGAGGTCGCCTGGTCGGGGCCACACATCCACCTACACAGTGCCTCCCCTGACTTCCTTGCACAGATATCAGAGAAACTGCCTTTTCTATGGCCGATAGTTTCGCCGCAACGGGGGATAAAATCTCCTGGATCATTTCACGAAATTTTGACAATAAAATAGTAACATCACAACCCAGATGCTGGCAAGGTGCAGGGTCACTGCTCGTATCCTTAGGGGGTTCCAAGGGAGATGTTTTCGACTTGGGCATCGATTTCTTTAAGACCTTTTTTTTCCTCTGGGGAGGGCTACATTTATCCACAGAGCAGGCCGGGGGAGAAGATAATAAGAGTCTTTTGCTTCTTCTGGAGGGGCTTGGCCACCAGAACCCTCTATTATCTCTATTAGCTCAATTTGAGCAGGCTCAACAGCAGCCATAACAGTACCTTGGTCTCCCCCCGGATAGGTCACCTCCACATCCACAACCTCACGAGGACCACTATCTATTGGGGCCTGACGCCAGTCCTCCAGTTCCATGGTTAACCTCCTCTCTGCCAGATCAATCTCCTTTGTTACGACCCCGACGGCTCTTGCGAGGAAGGAGTCCAATGTGGTGGTGCCACTTCCCTTTCTACTACCGCCTCCACCTCCCCCCATAGGACCAGTTAACAGACCTCTTTTCCTGCCCATTTTAACAACAAAGAGTTTCAATAACAAAACAACAAACAAAACAGACTAATAAATAGAAATTAAAAATATTAAAAACCCACTAAACCCACAAAAAAAAGCTCCAAAATGTTCCCCAATATTAGTAAATGTATAAATAGTCACCCTCCACTGGAGATGAAAGAGGGGTGGCCCAGCCCAGCCTCAGATGGGCGATGACGGGCGCAAGACGGGCCCGCCCTTGGCCCGGGCTTCGCGCCGCCTCCTCCTCTACTAACGCGCTTCCTGCGGTTGCGGGAGCACGAATTAAGTTTTAAAGGGCTCCTGCCCAGTGTCTGTATGACGCCGCCTCCTCCTCTGCTAACACGCTTCTTCATGTTAATACATCACTTTTTTTAGTATAGAATCCTTAAAAAACATTTCAGAAAATTCACACTCTCACAGTCCCTCCTCTGATGACTATTTATGTCATCACATCAACCCACAATAAATTAATTTTTTGTCATTATTTTCAAAATGTTGTCTCTTTAATTTTCACTTTAATTCTTTTCTTTCTTTTATTCCCTCTATAGAATTCCCCCATTTGTATTTCAATATGTCTTCTGTTCTTTTCTGATTTTCTTCTCTTAAAACATTTTATCACTTCATATGTTCCCCTAAAACCAATTATACAAAATACAACTATTGATACCCATTTTGCTATCGCCAGAATAATAATCCTTCCCACATTGTTAAACCAATTTCCGACAGCTTTGAACCATTTCCCAGCTTTTTCCCAAACTGTAGTTTCTGTTAGTTCTTTTAAATCCGCTTTATTAGTAGTGGTTACATTTTTAATCAGCTCTTTAACTTTACCTGAATTATCAGCTATATAGAAACAGGAATGATTAGAACCCAATAATTTACAAACTCCGCCCTCTTTCGCCAAAAGAATGTCTAGCGCAAGGCGCAAAGTGCCATAGCTCTTGAAGCAGCTAATTCTATATCCAAAAGAATGATAGCTCCAGAATATCTTGTCAACATGTTGTCCACTATTGTAGACAACTTCTGAATCTTAATCAAGTTCAAAACTACTCCCACAGAAGGAATTATAGCTCCAGTAATGTCACCCACAATGCTAGAGATTGATTCTCGCTTGTGTCTCGTTTGAAATTTCATTGATTCAGGAATCTTACTCAAACCTTCCAACTGATAGACTTTTAGAAAGACTATTCCCAAATAACACGTCCCATTACATTCTAGGAAGACTATAATAGGCATTTCTCCCACAAATATATTAAATTTCAGGTACTGGAGGGTCCTGTCAATTCATCATAAAATCCCACTTACTCCTAAACAGAAAAACATGTCTACATTCACTCTTCTTAACAAATATTCTATCATTTTTACTCCAAGGTCTGTACACACAAAGTTCCCCTACATGCTCAGCATCTATTGTTAGTTTTCCTTGTTTAGTAATGTCAGTTTAAGCATAATCTATTGCAGGCTTTCTACTTATAATTCCCTTATCTATCTTTGCCTTTATCTCTCTCCTTCTGTCTTCTGTATTATGTAAGAAATTTTTCTCTACTGATGTTAGAAAAGAAGTGAGATTATTTCTGTGAGCAAAAGCTGTACCAAAGGTTAAAGTAGGCTCAAAGAAATCTCTCATAATTACTATGTTATTTTCTTTGGCTAGTTTATTCAAATATCCTATGACAGGTACAAAAGACAATACCATATCATAGTTTGAATAAAAAATATTGAATATACTCTTGATTATAGAAACGCGTTAGCAAATGACTACAGTTTATAGCATAGGTTACAGGAAGGCTGTGATAAGTAGTTCCTCCTTCCACTGAAGTCAGAATCTGAGTGCACACGTAACAATCATTCGTGTCCATCACTTCAACATACTCATGCAATAAGCGATAGAAGACATTAGAGGAAAGCTCTTTCTCTTCATGTAGGTATTTGACATCTACCCTAAATTTATCTTTTGTTAGTGACGTATCAGTCAAATCTAAAATTCTATTAATTTTCGAAGTTTGGTTGGCTCCATCCATCTCATAAACAAACACTTCAATAAACAATAATAAACATATCATCACACTTGCTACCGCCAAACCAATACTAAACACTTTGCAACAACTAATTCCATTGTTTTGATTATTTGAGCTACTCATGTTTTCTATAATAGGGACAGAAATAAACATTTTTTTTAATAAAAATCTTACATGTTCAAAAATTCAAAAACAAACAATCCCTCCTATTTTTTTCTCAAAGATTAATTCACTCTTGACAGTCCGTTTGTCAGTTCAGTGTAGCAACTTTGTCAAGTCCATCTATTTATTCATTTTTTTTTTTTTTTTTAAATATATTTTATTAACATTTTGCTATTACAACGTTACATATTTATTCATTTCACATGCACTTTTATATCTGCTTCTTATTTTGTACTTTTTCGCTTATTGCCCGATCTTTATTAACAGTCGTTTTATTTCTCTTTATTCAACCAGTTACTCTTTTACTTATTCAATCACTTTTCTTTGTTACAGCTCTTTGTTCTGCATAAGCAATAGTCAAGCAACAGGTTTAAACCCCTTCTTCCTTGTAACTTGGAATGATGATGTAGAGGGTTAGGTGCCACCCAATTGGGTGTGGGAGGAAGGAGGAAGAGGCGGGAAAAAAAAAGAACAGGCCACACAGGGCCAACCATGCGGCTATGTGCAAATAATTTTTATAGTTGTTGAACTGAAGGTGCTATGCCAGATCAATTTTTTTTTTTTTTTTTTTAATTTGAATTTTAAGCAGGGGGTGATATCGGCCCAGGGCGCAGGGACGCGCCGTGTAGACAGAGGGGCACGCACACTGCCTATCATGTTCGATGGCGAGGTGGGGGTCCACGGCCCAGCTGCCTTCAGGCCTCTACAATTAATGAAAGCCACGTGGAGGTCGGGTTTGTTCTGGGCGCCTATCTATGTGCTACAATCGCCTGGCTCCGACCTCGGCGTGGGTTGGGAGTCGCTGGTTTCTCTTGCTGGGTTCACCAATCTCCTAATTATACTCTCCCAATTCGTCACTAAGTTCTCCCACCCCGGAGCTATGGGAACCCGGCGGATACTCCTGGCTTCTTCTGCTTTTAGGACCTGTAATTCAGCTCTAGCCCATGTTAATGTATCATTCTCCCAGGCAGTCAGTAAAGGACAACCCGCAGCTTTCCAGCCCCTCGAGATTAGTCTCTTATATAGTGCCAGGGTGAGGTCCAAAAAGCGCCCCTTCACTTTTCCATGGAGTGCCATTGGTCCGAGGCCCAGCAAGCACATCTCGGGGCTGGGTCTTAACTCAATCTCAAGCAATTCAGTTAAGGTAGTCAACATTTCCTTCCAGCCAGTCTGGATCACCGGGCAAGTCCAAACCATGTGGTCCAAATTCGCCCCACCCCCCCGCACCTCGGGCAGGTCGCTGGAGATCCACCGTATATACGGAACAGCCTGTGGGGTGTGAGGTATGTTCTATGCAGGTAATTATATTGAAGGTACCTTAAGCGTGTATTACGTGACACCATCCGGGGGTAAGCCAGTATCTTTTTCCACTCTGAGTCTGTGAGTTCTCGGCCAACCGTGCCCTCCCAGCTTCCTCTCAGTGAACGTAGGGGGTCTAAAGCTGCCTCAACCTGGGCCCGATATATCTTGGTGATGAGATGTGTTTCCTCACCTAATGTCATCAGTGAGTGCAAGACCCCGTGTGTGTCAGGTTCCGCATTTGCCGTGTACCAGTGAGCCCTAAGGGTATGTACCAGTCTCCCGTACAGTAGAAACTGTCCCCCGGGAACACCCTCCTCCATCAAGTCAACAAATCCCCTCAAGACTCCCTCTTTAAAAAGTCCTCCCACTACTTCTATTCCCGCTGCTAGCCAGTGACTGAGTCCCATACTTCCCGGCCCCCTCCCCCTGGGTTCTATAGCAAGTACTGCCAGCGGCAGAGCTGGAGAATACGGGTGACCAACCCCTACTCTTTTCGTGCATCTTTTCCAACATCCTATTGCCACTTTTATAATTATGTTGTTCCCAGGGAGAGTTATCTTCCTGTTTGCCATGTTTGCCGCAATCCACGCCGTATCAATCACTCCCTGGGCCGTATATAAATCCAATTGGCCCCGACCCGTAAGCCACCCGGCTATCCACTGCAATTGGGATGCAAGGTAATATGCCTCAGAGTCAGGTGCCCCCAGGCCTCCCGCTTGAGGAGGCCTGCAGGTGGTCACAAGAGTGGTACGTCTTCGCCCACTATCCCAAATTAGTTCTCTAAGCAATGTGTTCAGATCACGGAACCATGCCCGGGGTATTAACAGCGGTAAATTGGCAAAGTAATAGAGCAGTCGGGGGAGCATGATCATTTTGGATAGCGCCACTCTAGCCATCACTGACAATTTTAAAGAGCGCCAGAACGCTACTGATGATCTCAGCGAACGAAGCGCTCCACCTAGGTTACCCTCTCTTAGGTCAGCCATACCATGGTAGATCTGGATCCCCAAGTATCTAAATGTACGCGGAGCCCATTTCAGGTCCACCGGGCACGCTGTGGGGCGACCATATCCAGACGTCAGGGGGAACACATATGTTTTATTACGGTTAAGCCTTAATCCTGATACTAAACCAAATTCCTCAAGTACGTTCAGGGCCCAGGGGAGTCCACTCGCCCCGTCTCTGAGGTATAACAAAATGTCGTCTGCATATAGCGAGATAATGTGATCCACTGGTCCCCACCGAATCCCTCTGCCCGCTCCTTCACCTCGCACCCATGCCGCTAAGGGTTCCATCGCCAAAGCGAACAACAATGGAGACAGGGGGCATCCCTGTCTAGTTCCCCGATACACTGGGTAAGCAGCTGAGACTGTCCCACCCGTCTTGACCCTTGCTAACGGGGACGAATATAACCGGTCCACCCAGGCAACCCAGCCACCACCCAGGCCCATTTTTAACATTGTCGCCCTCAAGTAATCCCATCTGATCGAGTCGAAGGCATTTTCAAAGTCCACAGCTAGCAAGGTCCCGGCTGGTGGCTTCGCCTCATCAGGCATATGCATTATAGAGAAAATCCGCCTAAGATTCAAGGAGGTGCTGCGACCGGGAATAAAACCGTTCTGGTCAGGGTGCACCAGGGTCGGCATAAGGGGCAGTAACCGATTAGCTAGTATCTTACTCAAGATCTTAAAGTCGCTATTTAGCATTGATAGTGGTCTAAATTCTGTTACCGATGGATCACTAATATTTGTTTTTGGGAGCGGCACAACCAATGCCTCACGGAGCGTGGAAGGGAGCACCCCATTCTTTACCGCCTCCATATACATTTCCTTCAGTCTGGGAGTTAATAAGGATTTATACTTTTTATAAAAATCCATCGGAAGACCATCTGTGCCCGGGGTCTTCCCAGGAGCCAGCTGCGTGATTGCTTCGTTTATCTCTTCTGCAGTCACTGGACCCCCCAGGCCGGCCCCGTCCTCCGGGCTCAAAGCCGGCAAAGACATCCGAGTTAGGAAACCATCAAGGATCCCCACCTCCAAGTCTGTGGGCTTCCTATACAAGTACGTATAATAATCTTTGAATGCGTCGTTAATGGATTCTGGGCTAATTCTGCGTGCCCCACCCCTGTCCAATACACTTGCAATAGGACCACTATCACCATTCGGGCGCACTAGCCATGCCAAAAGTCTACCGGATCTCCCCTCCTCTGATTGCATGGATACCAAGTATCTTTGCACACTGTGGCATCTAAGACGCTCTTCTATTCGGGAGTGCTCCCTACGCGCACTCTCGTACTCTTCATCCGCTTGTCTTGTGGGGCCCTGTCTCAACTCCCCCTCGTGGATGACCTTCTCCAGTGCGTTTAATTCTCTCTCAAGTGTACGTTTTATCCCCACTGACTGTCCCAGACAATGACCCCGCGTCCCCACCTTGAGTGTTTCCCACTCTATGCCTCTGGAGGAAGTAGATCCCCGGTTATCCTCTATGTGTTCGTCTAAGTAGCTTTGTAACCCCTCCCTGTACGCCTGGTCCTCCAAGGCCGACGGAAGCATTCTCCATGCCGGTATAGGAGGTCTGTCCCGAGATACATTCAATGTCATCAATAGAGGATTATGATCAGATATTGTGCGGGCAAGGTACTCCGCGTGGGTCATATTTCGGGCCAGCCCTGCTGTGCAAACTATTCTGTCGATTCTAGTATGTACCTGGTGTAGGCCCGAGTAAAACGAATAATCCCTGGCAACAGGGTGTTGTAGCCGCCAAGCATCCACCAGCCCCCAGGCGTCCAGCCACTCTGCTAGTTTTTTTGCTGCTTTAATTGATGTTGCTCCCTGCAGTGGGGGGTTAGACCTATCTAGGTCGGTATCAAGCACTGCGTTAAAGTCTCCTCCTATTAGTACTTCCCCCGTGCATTGACGAGTGAGATGCCCAGACAGGCCCGTCATGAATAATGCTTGTTCCTGGTTGGGGGCGTATATACAACTCAGGGTCAACTGGAGCCCCCGTAGTTTCCCTTCTAGAATGACAAATCTTCCCTCCCTGTCTATGTTGGAGGAATCTAGCACAAATGGAACTCCCGCTCTAATCCAAATTAGGGTTCCTCTTGCGTAAGCTGAATATTCTGTGGCAAATACCTGACCCCTCCATCTCCTCCGTAATTTCTCTCCCTCTCCGGGCACGAGGTGAGTCTCCTGTAGCATAGCTATATGCACCCCTCTTCTTTTTAAAAAGGAAAGAATTCTATGTCGCTTACTCGGAGTGCCCATCCCCCTAACGTTCCAGGTCATAGTGTTGTAGCCCCCCATCGTATTCTTAGAACCCGTTGTACATGGAGTCTACACGCCCCCGGCCCCGGCCAAGCCCCCCAGAAGCTTGCACCTTCATTATGATCAGCCCACATCGCACTTATAGCCGGTATAACTAATAACAAAAAAAACCAACTCCCCTTCCCCAGGGCACCTCCAAAACTGTAGGCTGCCCAATAAGTCCTACAACTCTGCAAATCACACAAACACATCAAGTCAATACTCGCCGGTCAGGGTTGACAGGCGAGAAACAGGTCCGGGGGGGCTGCCAGGTCCGGAGGGGCCACCGTACTGCTTATCTTGACTCGCCTTTCAGCGCCGGTGCGGGTTCTGTTTAGATCAGTTCATCAGCCGTTTGTGGGGTTACCTCCGGTGCACTAGTCGATCCCCCAGAGCCCTCGGGCGAGGACACCACTATGTCTTCTGATTCCTCTTCAGAGACCGCCGGCGGAGACGATTCCACTCCCATCTTGGCTGCCGCTTTTAGGGCTTCTCTCTTTCCAGTCTCCCTTTGTGCCTGCGTGGGTGCTAGCCGTCGGCCGCCCCCTGGCCTTCTCCCTCTCAGGGCCCGCCGGGACCCTCCCCCACCGCGGCCCCCCCGACGCAGGCCGCGCCGGGCCCGACCCCGAGCTCTCAAGCCACTCCCATGCCTCCTCCGGAGTCTGGAGGAAAGTGGTCTTCCCCTCCACAATCACTCGTAGTCTTGCTGGATAGAGCAATGAGTACTGTATCCCTTCTTCTCGTAAAGTTCTTTTAACGGCCAGGAAGGAGGCACGCTTGTTTTGGACCTCCAAGGTGAAGTCAGGGAACAGTGTTGCTTCGCCATTGGCCACTTTAAACGGACCCAATTCCCTGGCTTTCTGCAGGAGGATGTCTCTGTCTCTATAGTGCAGGAGTTTAGCAATTACAGCCCGGGGCGGTCTGCCAGGAGCAAGCGGTCTAGCCGGCACCCGGTGTGCACGTTCCAATGAATAAAAGGGGGTCAGGCATCCTGGTGCCACAACCGTACTTAGCCATTTCTCCAGAAACTCCACCATGTTAGTCCCCTCGACCTCCTCAGCGAGACCCACGACGCGAATATTGTTTCTCCTGTTTCTGCCCTCTGCGTCCTCAGCTCGCCGTTCGAGCTTCGCCACTCTGTCTGCCAGAGAGGTCACCTCCGCTGATACTTCTGCTTGTTTTGGGACAACTTCCTCTAGTGTTGCTTCTGCTTCCTTTACTCTGTCGGCCAATTTGTGGTGGTCGGCTCTCAATAGCCCCACCTCTATCGCCACCTGATTAATGTCACGCTGTAGAGTGGATTTGGTGTCTTCAATGGCACCCACTATCTTGTCCAGGGTATCCTGAACCTTGGTTTGTGACTGGCTCTGTGTGGTCAGCTCGTTGTCCGCCATTGGTATCAGTGTCATGGGTTCCATGGCTTTGTTCTTGTGTCTGCCCTTGGAGGGCATTGAATATGCAGAGGAGGGCGTCTCAACGAGGCCGGCGCGCTGTGCAGGTAATTATACTGCCTGCTGTTGGCCTGCCCGTTCACCCAATCTGTTGCCGTCAAGATCTCAGGTTCTGGTCGCTCCAGGAGGAGTCTCCGACACCATGCCAGTCATCCCCAGCTCGTTGGGCCACAGTAAGCAGGTGCGCCCAGGATCCTCGATGTCGCCGTGTAGCTCGTCTCCGCCGAGCGTCCTCACCAGCGGCGCAGTCGGAAACAAGGTGGTTTGGACCGGGCCGGGGGTGGTGCCTCCCCCAAGACCGCGTCGCCCTGCGCGGGAGGGGCAGCCGCGGCAGGCCCCCAAGGCCGCGCCGTCCCCAGCAGCCAGGAGGGACCCCCACCCCGGGCAACAATGGTGCGCAGTCTCAAATTTCGGGTGATAACAGCAATCAGCACGGGGCGGACCCTCGCCGCCACACCCCGCGACGGGCGATCAGTGTCCAACTTGAACCGTCCTGGGCGCAGGGGGCCCCCCCGCCATCATTCAGGGGGCACCCGGGCAACGACCACCGGCACCGCAGTCGTACGGCCCCCAGGGGGCACAGGAGAAGCGGGCTCCCTATCAGTCCTCCTCGGGGCGCCTCTTGTCCCCTTGTCTCCTCACCGTCCGTGCCCCCGCAACCGGGAAGCACCAGGCCCCGCCTCCCGGGTGGGAGGCCGACTACACTCCGTCCGGCGTCCCCACTCGGCACTCCGATCTGCTCCTCACACCTCGGGGCGGGCCCGCGCACAGCCTCCGTGCCCTGCGCGGCACGCCACACGTCCCAGGACCGCGGCCGCAGTCCGCCAGCAGGCCCCCGGGCACGATCCCCGCCGGGCCACACGAATCCGCAGGGGGCCCCTCGCCAGTGGCCCCACCCGCAATCGCCGCTCACCTCCTCCTTCGCACCGAGCCAGCGGCACCTCAATTCAGTGCGGGGCGGCCCGCCCGTCAGCCAGGCCGCAGCCGCTCCGCAGTCCCGATCGGCCCCGGGAACCCAGGCGCTCTCCCCGGGGGCCAAGCCGCGCCGCCACCGTCTCCCCACGTCTTCAGCAGTCGTTACGCTCCACTTTGAGCGCGACACCACCCGCCCCAGCGCGTCTAGGCATACGTTTGAAGTCGGCCCCTCCGGAGCCGAGCGGTTAAGCGTGCGCCATGCTCAGCTCCGTGGCCACGCCCCCAGTCCATCTATTTATTCATTTCAATAAGTTTAATTGAATTCTCTTTAAGTACAGCAATACAACTTTCTTTCTCCCAATTCTTTTTCTTCATTATTTTCACGTGCCAAAATAAAAATCATCAAAGTCCCTGTCAAAACAATAATTTAGAAATTCTTCTTGATATTCATTTGTAGTCAAGTATGCCCATTTTGGTCCTGAATATCTTCTGTTTGCCACTCTTTTTATCTTTGTACTCCTGCTACTTTCACTTTCTTCTCCACTAGTATGTTCTCCTTCGTTCAGTTCTCTTTCCCCCCGTATTGGTGGAATCACATCAACTTTTCCACTCTTCGAATCTTTTTCTGGCCAATTGTCTCCTTTCAGTGTCTTTTTCGCCAGCAATTTTCTCAAGGTTGATTCTTCACTTGCCTTTGAACCTTTTTCTTCTGACGTTCCTGCTACTGGTTCAGGAAGAGTATAATCCACTTGGACTGGACTATTCTCAATTCCTTTCCCAATGGGGTCTGTGTTTTCTTCAGTTTGGTATGTCAAACCACCTGCCTCTGAGGATACCCTCCTCTGTGCAGATTTTTCTTCCAATGATTCTTGTGATTCACTCTCAGTCGAGGACACTCTCCTCAGATCAGAATCAGTCTTCTCCTTTTCTTGGTCTGACTCTTCTACTCCTTTTACAAACTGCTAAGTTTCTTCAGTGTTTTGCTCTCTTTCATCTGTTATAGGAGTAGGTACATCTCTGTCATTGTCGCCATTTTGCTCTTTCTCTTTCTCCTTGTTTCCAACTGTTGGTAATCTCAACAGTTCTTCTTGTCTTTCTGTTGGATCATGCACTTTTCTCGTATGGCTCGCGTGTACCCAGTTTGGCAAACCGGCACACTTCACAGCAGTCGTCGTAGTTAGCACAATCTGAAATGGTCCCTTCCAGCGTGGCTCTAGGCAAGACTTTCGTAAGTGCTTCCGTATAAGCACCCAGTCACCCACTCCCAGACTGTGGCCTTGACCTTGCGTTTGTTGCACTGTTACAGCTTCCACCTGATGGGGAAAAGACCGAACTACATCAGCCAGGCTTTTTCAGTAATCGATCACCATATCATCTGTAATATTTACCAGTGCATTTGCAGGAATTGCTGGCAACCTCATCATTCTTCCCATCAAAATTTAGTGCGGAGACAACTATGGTTGCTTCTCATTGACATTAACACTAGTGGCAAAGCATCCGGCCATTTTAGATTTGTTGACGCACATACTTTTGCTAATCATGACTTTAATGTCCCATTCATTTGCTCCACAAGACCTGAAGCTTCTGGGCGATAACTACAATGTAGTCTTTGTTGAATGTTTGATGCTGAAAAAAGTAATTTTATCACCTCATTATTGAAATGAGTTCCCCAATCTGTGGAATTAGTTCTTGCAAGAGCAATTTAGCCACTGTAAGACTATCATTTCTCCTTATTTAATAAGCATCAATCCAATGACTAAAAATGCACACAATCACCAGCACGTATTTCAAACCAGCACATGCAGGCATCTCAATAAAATCAATTTGCATTCTGATGAATGGACCTCCTGCCATACCTATGTGTCCCATGTTGACAACCGTTCCTTTGCCAACACTCATTTGTTGACAAACTACACATCTATGGCAAACCAGCTCCGCCACTTGCCTGAATTTTGGGTTGTACCAAAACTGTTTAAAACTTATAATCCTTGCATCTCTCCCTATGTGTGTTTGACTGTGAAAAAACCTGGCCATTTGTGTCAGTAAACTGTTTGGCAAAACCACTTGCCCCTCTACTGTCACCCAAATCTCATCCTCTCTTTGTATGCAATGATGTTTCAACCAGTCCCTACGTTCTTCTTCTGGCATGTTATTCTCAATAGCTTTCAATTCTTCTAGTGTCTCAACTATTTGTAGGGTAAAATGTGCATACATTTCATCATTTTTAGACATCAATTACCATTTTCCTTTTAATGAAATCCCATTCAGAGCACACAATTTTGCAACCTGGTCTGCAAATGCATTTCCCTATGTTACATAATCTTGTCCTCTGGTGTGCACTGCATTTAACCACAGCAATTTTCTCAGGTTTTTGTACAGCTTGTAGCAAGTCATGTATTCTCTCTCCATTTCTCACAGGTGATCTTGAAGAGGTCAGGAAACCTCTTTGTGACCAAATTTGCCCCACATCATGTACAATTCCAAATCCATACTGACTATCAGTATAAATTGTCACTTTCATTTGATCTGATAACAGACATGCCCTGGTAAGAGCCACCAATTCTGCAACCTGTGCGGAAATCACTTCTTTGAGCCATGAAGCTTCCAGGATTCCAGTGACTGTACACACTGCACATCCTGTCCTTAAGGCACCTCTGTTATCTCTCAAACAGAAGCCATCAACAAAAATAATTTGATCATTGTCTTCTAAACAGGTATCCTTGATGTCATCTGTTGGTTTGGCACATAATTCTGTCACTTCCAAACAATCATGTTCAACATCATCAATTCTATTTAAATTTTCCTCTTTATTTGGTAATAATGTTGCCAAGTTGAGCAATGTACACCTTTTAATTGTCACATTTGGTGCTCCCAAAATTATTGTTTCATATCTCGTTAACCTTGCATTTGTCAGGTATTGTGTCTTTGACCTGTCAACAGAATTTCTATTGAATAAGGTACCATCACTGTCAGAGGATAACCCATTACAATGTTTTCACTTTGAGTTATACTGTGCTCAACAGCTGCAACTGCTCGTAAGCACCCTGGTAAAGCTGCTGCAACCTTGTCCTGACTAGCTGACAAATATGCTACTGGACGATCAACACCACCATGTGTTTGTGGCAAAACAGACAAAGAACATCCATCTCTCTCATGACAAAACAATAAGAAAGGTTTTGTGTAATCAGGCATACCAAAAGCTGGTGCTTGACACAAACTTTCTCTCAGCTCAGTAAAGGCTTTCATGCATTCCTCATCCATCATTAGTGAATCTGAAACTTCCTTATGTGTTAATCTCTGTAGTGACTTTGAAATGGCTGAAACATTTGGAATCCATTGGTGACAATAGCCTATTATTCCCAGAAACATCCTCAACTCTTTCTGTGAACTTGGTATTTTCATTTTCATTATTGTCGCTACTCTTTCTCTTGAAATTCTCCTTGACCCTTTCTCAATCAAGAGTCCCAAATATTTCACTTCTTGCTGACAGTGTTGTAATTTAGCTGGAAAAACTTTATGACCATTGTCTCCCAGAAAATTCAACAACACAATTGTATCCTCCTTGCAGCCTTATTTAATTTTAGACTCAATCAACAAGTCATCAATGTACTGCACTAAGGTCAATTGATAAGGCATTACCAATGACTCCAGGTTCTTTTTCATAATCTAATTAAAAATCGATGGTGATTCTGAAAACCCTTGAGGAATTCTACACCAGCAGTAGACTCTTGTCAGGAATTTGAAACAAAAGAGATATCTACTGTCCTCATGTAGAAGTACTGAAATGAATGCTTGACACAAGTCAATGACTGTAAACCATTCTGCGTCACATAGAATCTGAAACATTATCACTGCTGGATTTAGCACAACTTGACAACACTTCACCACTTTGTGATTGATTGTTCTCAAATCCTGGACCAAACAAATCTTTCCATTCTGCTTTTTCAAACCCATTATTGGTGAGTTACAGGGACTGCTCAACACTTCTTTCAAAACTCCCTGTTCCAAAAAGTGTTCTATCAATGGTCTTATCCCTTCAATTATTTTGTTTGTCATCGGGTATTGTGCCGTCTGTGGAAATACCACATTTTCTTTCACTGCCACTTTGACTCCTTCAGCTCCCTTGATCAAACCAATGTATTTTCCTGAAAAATCCCAAACCTTTGGTCTAACTCTTTCCTGTAAATCAATTGGTAAATCCTTTCTTTCAAACACTGGGAAGAAATTAATTAAATCTTCCAAATTGTGTTCCTCATCCACCTGCTCATTATCATCTGTTTGATCTTCCACAACATCTAGCAAAGCTATCTCGCAAGACATCGCCCTTCTTTCTTCATTGACTGACAAATCTTTCTCATCTTCACTGTTGGTCTCTATTGTAATTCCCTTAACTGAACACATAATCTAGCAATTTATCTTGCACAGCAAGTCCCTTCCCAGTAATGACACTGGACTGAAATCACAAATAACAAAACAATGATAATCTCTAAAGTTTCCAATTTTCACAAGAAATGGTTCTGTAAGAGTGTTAACCAGGTGTTTATTCGCAACTCCTACTATCTGCACTGTTCTGTCTGAAACCGGCATATCTGGAACTTCCACAGTTTTTATTGTTGAGCACGTTGCCCCTGTATCAACCAGAAAATTAACCTCATGACCATGTACTTCACCCTGCACATAAGGATCTCTCTGATCCACTTCTAATGATGCGGCCATCATATACTCCTCCTCATCTGAACTATCCAACGGCCATTCAGCGTTTATTTCATTTTCACTGTGTACAGGAAATTGTTCAACTGTTATTACACTTTTGTCTTTACTCTGATTCATGACCACTTGCGAAAGCATTACCTGTTGCTGTTCCATTGGGCTCTGTATCATTTGAACCTGCCTCGGTATGTGCATTTGTTGTACAGGCACCATCTGGTCCTGTGGCTGCATTTGTTGTATTTGTGGCATTTGTACCTGAGGTTGTACATTTTGTACTTGTTGCATCAGCTGTAAAGGCTCAAAACCTTGCATATTATTAGCATTGTTCTGGAAATTTTAATTTTGACCTCCCATCCTAAGTCCTCTCATGCCCTGAAATGAATTTACACCATTTATTTGCTGAACCATTCCTCCCTGATTAAACATTGGACACTGTCTTTTCCAATGTCCCTGCAACCCGCAAATGTGACAAGGTAACACCTTTTGCCTCTGCTGCTCATCTTGCTTCACCACTGAACTTAAATCAACATTTCTATTGACTACTGGAAGCATCATTCCACCTCAACCTCTTCCTCGACCTTGACTCGTAAACAAACCATTCCAATTGTTTCTACACCGCTGAATTGTTTCACCTTTAACAATATTTCATAGTATGCATGAACTGATTCTTTCCCTTCCTGTGATGTTCTGTCTATGCGCTGTTAATCAACAATTTTCGGCGCAATTCTTGTTTTCAGAAACTCAATGACCTTATAGTAATGTTTCATTACCTCAAGGGATGGCGCACGAGTTTTGAAATCTCTTTGCGGTTCGCTCGTCGGCCAATCAACACTTCTCTTACATTCAACTCATACACCTGCTGGAACCACAATGTCAAAAAGTGTATTCAAGTCTTCCCATAGACACTTTGAAAGTTTCACAAATCTATATGTCTGTTGGTACCACTCCATTGGTTTTTCCCTCAATCTTGGATAATCTTTTTTAAACTGATGATATCACTCTTATTCCAGGGTACATGTATAAAATTCCCTACTGGTGTTTCCCTCATTGGCAGCATTTTCACTGCATCTCCTGTCTGTGCTGTATCAACTTTCTTTGGTCTTTCTCATTTTCTGTCCCATCTGCTCTCCCATTTGTTTAATGCCCTCCAAACCTGCACTGTCTCAAGTAATTCTTTAAGATGTGTTCTCATCCCTGCAGACCTCATGTGAGCAAAATCTTCCTCCTCCAAATGTAATCTGTAGCTTCTTTTTAATGTTTTCATTTTTGACAAGTCAATGTCATACTCATCTGCTACATCTTGTAACTGTTGATAAATTCTGTCTGCTCTCTTTGTAATGACCTTACATAAGTATCTCAATTGCTTTTCATTATAGGAGTCAGGTCTGCTCACCCCCATTGTTCCTTCCAGAAGTTCACTGCCTTCCATGTTCAATCTTATTTTATTTTTTCTCTCGTCCTCCTTTTCCTTATTGCCCTGTGATTTTGGACCATTCAGGTCTTCCAACCATTTTGTTATGCCTTGTGCTGACAGACCCTTTAATGAAACTCCATTTGCCTGTGCACCTGTTCCTTGTTCTTGTCCTGAACTCGCACACTGTTGTGGAACCATTGTCCTCTGCCCCTGATTACTATAAAACATGGTCCCTGAATTCTCAACAGGAGACAAATCAATTAAAGAATTAGGGCCATATTTATACTTTTTTAGCGCCGCATATGCGCCACTTTTTGACGCAAAAACAGCGCAAACTTACAAAATACAATTGTATTTTGCAAGTTTGCGCCGTTTTTGCGTCACAAAATGACGCAAATGCGGCGCTAAAAAAGTATAAATATGGGCCTTAGTCTCATTCGAACTCGGTCCCTGTCTATTTTGCATATTTATTAGTGAATTCTCTCCACTATTGTCTACGCGAGCATATAATGGAATTACCGGACCAATATAATAGGTACAGTAATCGCATCCGGACTCGTTAATGTTCCAACTCTCTGCGTTTGACCTGCTCCCAGGCTCTGCATCTGTGGAATCTGTATATGAACAGGTTCTCTTAAATTAATTTCTCGCTGACTTTGTGACAACACTAAATTAGTAGTTGTTTTCACAACCTGAGCCTCTAGCTGTATCTCAGGAATATTCATCTCAAATTGTTGTCTGTTGCTTGATGAGTCTTTAAAACTACTCTGCATCTGGACTCTCTCATTGTCTAGAATGCTTTTTGCTGATCCTGCATTCGATGGTACAGTAGGAATTACAGTACTAATTCCACTTCCATTTAATCTGTTATCATTTTGCTACCTCACATCTGGTGGAGTATAGGTCTCTAAAACATGAGTAACTGTCTCATCTACCTCCATTTTGTCATCGTAAAACATAACCTGTTTCGGGTCCTTCAAGTTTTGCTCTTTTGTGCCTAATGAACCCTTTTTCTTTTTCTTTCCATCTTTTGCTTCAATCTCATCTTCTTTTGTTCTTGCAGGAAATAGTCTGACCTCATGTAACATATACACTCTCCACCTTTTCTGCTCCTCATCCCACACTGCTTCAGATAATGCTTTTTCTACCCTTCTCATTTTCTTTTCAAATTTTAAAACTTGTTGCTGTTTTGCTAACAGCTCCCATATTGCTAATGCTTCATATTGTGCTGGTCTCAGTGGAGGTTTTAAACTGTACGTTATTGACTTAAAATTATCCAGAACTCTCAAATTAAATGTACTGTGTTCTGCAAAAGCTAGGCAACCATCTTTCTTTGTTATCTTAACCCAGTGTTTCAACCATAGGCATGCCGCTGCACCTTTCTCCTCAAACACAATGTATGCCGGACTATTTTCTGGTGGACAAACCTCTCCTTCAAGAGCCGGAATGTATTCATCACCCCTCAACGCACTTCTCAAAGCTTTAAAAAACTTCATTTTGACAAAACTGTATGATGACCACAACATAAATTTATATCAAACTCGATTAAACTAAACAATACAAATTATTAATCAAAAGTAAGAAAATGATAATCAATCATAAAAAGTGACTACGATCACACAGTTCTCTTCAATCCCCTCTCCTTCCAATCGCATTACTCTATTATCGGACTGATTAACAAATCCGTACACAACTCTTTCCTACTCTCAACCAATCCAGCGCAGCACACAATTACGTCACACCAACACATTCACCCCTCCTCAGCACACTCACTGAGAAGCTGACAAAGTCTGTCGTACCAAAGCTTTCTCAATCCGCACACAAAACTAACGCAATATTAATTTGCGAGCTAACTTAAGAAAACAATCCGCTCATTTACTACAGGTAAGGTAACACAATTGCTTCAGAACCTTCCAAAGTAACTTTCAGCTTTCGCTTACTCCTTTTTCACAGTTCCCAAAATTCAACCCGTAAACTTTACTTCTCCACTATTCCTTGGATTATTGTCTAGTGTACTTAGTACTCACCAAGCCTTCAATATAATTTAATTCATGCTAATTTCTCACAAACTCGATACCAATCACATCAGATTGGTCTACTAAATGAACGAATTACAACATATACCAAGTGTCTCTCTACACATGTCAATATACTCCGGGGTCCCATAACTCTCTCCTTAGGTCTGTCATCAGCAACCACATGGATAATTTTTCCTGCATCAAGCGCCACACTCAAATGGAGAACGCTGCTTCCCTACTCTCATACTTATAGGAGTACGCCCACTCCATCTAATCAACTAATTTGAGCATCTCTACTCCTCTAAACTCATATCCAACACAATCATCTGCAAATCAGCTAAAGCTGTGCAAGCGCAATTCACTTTTACACAACACACTCAAAGACCTCTAAGAACATACCCTTCAACCAAGGGGATCTCCAAGAACCGGGGAAAGTCACTTAAAGTAACTAGCAACATATCATATTAGGTTTGTATACCCTTTAAAAAATAATAAAAGAACGGACCAATATTTTTAACGCACTCCTCTCGACCTCATTATGACATCATCAAAACAAGGACGTAACCGTAATCTGCTACCAAAAACTGATGCAGTGCCTCAGAATCCTAGCTATTATTTACTCTAAATAGTGGATTCTGCGCTATAGGATGATGGATCGAAGCGACTTAGGTTTGAGGGGATGTCATCAAAGAGTGAGGTGAACAACAATAAACAACAACTATTATAATCAATGTTTTTAACCACACTCAATAACCACACCAGTTTATTAAGAAATATTATGAATTTATTTCCCTATATTAACAACGTTAATGTCATAAGTATAGCTCTCAAACACAAATGATAAACATATAAGATCGATAGTGGTTGGTTAAAACGTCTTAGAAATCTTAATCTAATTAGAACAATCAAACAACTTATTTCCAAAAGAATCACACTTATTAATAATATAAAAATCAGTAATAATGGCAATGTATACATTAGTTCAGATAAATCATGAGCGTTTCAAATTAGTTCCCTTACTAACCTCAAATTAGCATTAACATGTTGAACTTCATGTGAAAAGAATTTAGTAACACAAACTTAGAAAAACTCTTATCCTAGATTAATGTAATAAAAACAGGATTATTTTATCATGCAGCAGTTAATATCACATATTGCAGCTGGTACCTGAAAAACAAATAGAACACATAACATCACAATATTATACTTTACCGAATTATAAGAAACATCAACAAGCATTCTACCTCAGCCAGTGGACACCATCAGTTATATCTCTGGAATTTGGGCCTAACGTTAGCTAAACCCTCCTCTGATACCAGAACACTTTTTAGCCTCTTGCCTCGTCTCACTCTCGTCATCGATCGCTCTCTCCTAACAACAACCTTCTACCTTTCCTTCTCCCTGACTTGCTATACTAAATTCTAGAAAGCCTATGATTGGTCAGTCCTTGGGGTGTTTATTCTCTAGCCATTTAACAACTAAACACACTATCTCTTCTTTTTCCGACTCGTCTGTGGCTCCGTTGTCCCATCTCCGTTCAGTCACCACTTCTCAGGAAGAAACTTTTACGATAACGTTTTTCGTTCTCGTTCTCATCCTTGAGGAAAGACAAAATGTTAGTAACATTCTCAAACATTCTCTAAGACATTTCAGCTTATGCAATGCTCGGTTAAAACATGACCTTGTAAGACATAGTGCAGCAGCCCACTAGGGGTAGCAGTGGGCACATCTACAGAAATCTCGAAAACACTTTTATATAAGCTCTGAATTGTGGAAAATAACCACAGATTTAGCTGAAATTTTCCTCCGTTAAAGACAGAAAATTCAGCATAACTATTTGTTTAAACATTACTCGTTTTTACATGTTAATACATGTAGGAAACTACCATCTTGCCTGACATGTTTTTTTTATTTTTTATAAACAAGTTTTTATTGTTTTTTGAAAGACAGATTTTCAAACATTTAGTACAGACAGTACTACAGAATTCAATTCCATGCATGTAACCGGGCGTTGGAACCCCCGGCTACAGGACGTGGAGCTCTCCTGCCCGATCAGTGCCCCAGGGGTCCTGTGAGGACGGAAGCTCCAGATAAGGGAAACCCGGTGTGGTGGGCTGATATGCGAGCGGATCAAGCAGAGTCAGAGAGGTCGTATATGGGTTTTATGCTTTAAGTTTTTATTCTCTGTTTCTATTCACAGGATATTCACTTGTTCAGGGTTTATAGGTTCGGTAAGTCTCTGGTTTTTCGGATTTTCTTAATTTGTTTCTTTCTTCCTTAGGATTCCTCTCCCTCTGGTCTGTCCCGGCGGTGGAAGATGTGGACGTCCCCCTCAGATTCCGGGCATGAAGGAAAAGAAAAACGGGTAAGTCTCTCTGTGGGATCGGGTTTTGTTTATTGTGTTCAAAGAGGGAAGGGCAGCAAGCAGGGCGGGTCCGTGAGGGGGTGTTGGATGTGGGGTTTGGGGTTCCGGGTGTCCATGCAGTGTCGGGTTCCTTTTCTTCCCCTTCCCTTGTACATCAATAACCCTCCCCGGCCTTCCTCCCGCCTCCCTGGTGCCCTTTCCCAGTGCTCGTGGTTCCCCGTAACCCTCCTGCCCCTAGGAGGGACCGTACCTTCATAAGCCACGACCCTCCAGCGTCGTGGCGGAGTTCTCGCGTCCTCGGCGTCTCTCCTTTCGCGGTTTCCAGCATCTCTTCTCTCCTTCCGAAGTCGGGCTCCTGCGTCTCTGGCGTTGCTGCCGGTATGTCTGCTCCCGCGGTCGGCGTTCTCTCTGTCTCGTTCTCCTCCTCAGGATCGTTGTCCTTCCTCTTTTCACCGAACTGAACCCGGAAGTCGCTGCAGCTGTTACGCCGTCTCGGGAAAGCCTGCCGAAGAATGGCGGATCCTGGGCAATGAAGACGCGGTCTCCGCGACCCGTCTACACCCGGATATCCGGGTTTCCGATGACAACAAAAGAGAGGAAGGACAAGGCGCATGGCGCGTTACTGGAGAGGAGGTTGCCGAAGACGCGGAGCGAGGAGTGGGAGCAGAGAAAGACGACGGAGAGCCAGAAGGGGAGGAGACCGAGGACGAAGAGCCACTGGATTCAGGAGACGATACGACGGAGGGCCAAGGAGGGCCCGAGAAGCGGAGACTCCGCCACGTCCCTGGAGGGGCGTGGCTCGAGCAGGTACAGTCCTGCTTAAAAAGTAAACAGAGCATTGGTGGGGAGGGAGGAGGGTGAGGAGTCTCAGGAGGGGGAAGTGAGGGAGGAAGGGAGGCAGGGAAGGAATACTCAGGAAAAGACGATTGGGGATACTAACCCCCATGAACAGTAAGGATCATAGGAGCCTTCTATCACACAGATAAGACAAAGTCTCAGGGCACTGCATGTGTGTTTGACCTTCACACAGCCAGTACGAAGTGGTGGTAGCACGCTCATTTGGGAGAGAAGTTTTGGTTCCCACTGAGGTGCACAGACGGGACCCTCTGGTACTTTACTATCCCCTACGTCACTTGGGGCTAGAACCCATACACCAAGCCACCATATCTCTATCTCTATCTCTCTCTCTCTCTCTCTCTGCACCCTCTCACCTCACTAACAACATTTCAGTCATACCCAGATTTGCGGCTTACCTACCTTTCTTTCCTTTTCGTTTGTTCTGACGACGCCGTGTCCCCGAGAGAACCATTGCGAGCCGCCGGGCCCTGGGGAAAAGAGAAGGAAGAGGTCACTACCATAAAGGACAAATCGCAGACTGGTTATCAGAACACTTATACACCAAAAGAAACCACTCATAGTGCATTACCAAAACTGAGTCGCCTCGTTTGTCCCTATTGCTGCAACCACTGCCACAATGCATTATTGACCTTAAACCATATGACATTTTGGAGGATACATACAATTCTTCCAACAGGTTTCGACAGCAAGGGGCCTTCCTTTCCCATTCTATCTTAAGACAACATCCCCTGCCAGGCACCCCATATCTTATCGTGCTTTCGGGGGCATCCCCTGGATTCATACACTCGCCTCTCCTGATTAGCGCACCAGTCCACACCTCTTCTCCATTTTTGTAGAGACGGACCAGATGGTGAGCTCCAGGCCACGGCAATATCCCTTTTTGCAATCAATAAAGCCATGCCAATAAAAGCGTGGCGTGTCCGGGAACTTACCATGTCCTCCATCACCCCCAGCAACACAGATTTGGCAGAGAATTGTATCTCCATCTCCAGTACCATGGTCAGCTCAGTTAGTACCTTCCCCCAGTATATTTGCAGAATCGGACAGGAGCAAACCATATGGAAGAAATCCGCGGGTTCTCCAGCACAGTGTGGACATTGACTGATAGGGCGCAGTCCGGCTCATTCTGGCAGGTGTTAGATATCCTCTGTATAAGTAGTAGAGCTGCACTGTGTGGAGTCTCGCCAATATGGCTAGGGTCCTAGGGGCCCTAAGTGCCTCCAACCACTCTGTGTCATCCAGGGCGCCCACCCATGCCTCCCATCCCGCCCTGGTTGGGTTCAGGTCCTCAGGTGTATTGTTGATCAACATCTTGTAGATCTGTGAGACCCCTTTCCCGTCTAAACTCTCCATAAGTAACTTAGCTTCTAGTGGGCTAAATTCCGGCAATGGGCCTGTTCTCGGGATGTGTGTCCCAAAGCATGTCTAAGTTGAAGGTAAATGAAAAACTGAGTTTGTGCTAGTTGAAAGTCTGTCTGTAGTTCCTGGAATGTCTTTAGTGTCTCACCCCTCCACACATCTTCCACAAATGAAATACCCAACAAATCCCATTCAGCAAATCCCTCCAGTACATCCGTAGCACTCATCCATTTCCCTCTCTACAACCGAGTCTGTAGAGTGACCACTGCATTCCAGCGGGTGTGTCACAGCGCCGCCCGCCATGCCAGGAAGACCGCCTTGGTGACCCCCTCCATATTTTGGGGGAGAAGTATACCATATAACAGATCGAGGATGCGTGGGAACCCTAGGAGTTCCAATTCTACCTGATAAGTTGGGTCGCCAGATAATATAAGTAGGGGTCCGAGGCTCCCAGACCTCCTTCATAAGTTCCTTTCCGGCAATACCGTGTTGCCACTCGGTGTCTAGCTCCCTTCCAAAGAAACAGAGCTGTGGCGGCCTCCAGAGCTCAGAACCACGAACGAGGTATTGGAAAGGGAAAATTTTGGAACGCATATAGTAACCTAGGTAGAACCATCATCTTATACAGGGCAACACGGCCCATGACATTCAGTGGCAAAGTCTGCTATCTCTGTAGATCTGTCTTAACACGCGCCAAAAGTGAGTCTAGGTTCTTGGCCCATGTCAGTTTCGGTAGGAGAGTCACCCAAACGCCAAGATATTTGAAGCTTAATCTACGAAGGGGTATCATGTGTTGCCAATCGAAACAGTCTTGGCTATTCGCGAGGGGGACCAGCATTGATTTGATAGGGTTCATTTTCAAGCCCCATGCCAGTGCATAACTGTTTAAAAGAAGAAGGCTGCATGGACCTGACACACTCGGCGAGCCCATATGTAGCAGGACATCGTCCGCATACTGGGTATTCTATCTTCTCGGGCATGTCCCCACCTCCATCCACAATACTCCGGATCAGTCCGGAACATTTGGGCCAGAGGTTCAATAACCAGGGTAAAGAGGAGGGGAGACAGCGGGCAACCCTGTCTCATGCTTCGTCTGACTTCAAAGGCCGACAAAATGGTCCCATTAACCTGTACCCGGGCTGAGGGGTCAGCGTATAACGCCTGGACCAGGTGTAGGAGGCTGGCCTGGCTTGTAGTGGGTACCAGAGGTACTTACACCTTGTGCCAGGTCCAGTTATCCCTTATTAGTGTAGAAGAGGTGTTTCTAGCAGCTTAGACTGACAGAAGGTAGCTATGGCAAAGCAGCTTAGGCTGAACTAGGAGACATGTAAAGCTCCTACTATACCACTGGTGTCATATGCACAATATCATAAGAAAACACAATACACAGAGTTACTAAAAATAAAGGTACTTTATTTTTATGACAATATGGCAAAAGTATCTCAGTGAGTACCCTCAGTATGAGGATAAGATATATACACAAGATATATGTACACAAACCAAAATTAGGTAAGTAATAGCAAGAAAAGTAGTGCAAACAGTGTAGAATTACAATAGATTGCAATAGGAGCACATAGGTATAGGAGCAACACAAACCATATACTCCAAAAGTGGAATGCAAACCACAAATGGACCCCAAACCTATGTGAGCTTGTAGAGGGTCGCTGGGACTGTAAGAAAACAGTGAGGGTTAGAAAAATAGCCCATCCCAAGACCCTGAAAAGTAGGTGTAAAGTGCACCTGCTACCCCCAGAGAGCACAGAAGTCGTGATAGGGGGGATTCTGCAGGAAGAACAAACACCAGCAATGCAACCACAGTGGATTTCCGGACCTGAGTACCTGTAAACAAGGGGACTGTAGCCGGGTGGATGGCAAAACGGCTTCCACATCGGATAAGAGGTGGCCGCGCGAACAGCGTCTCCAGTTACCTTGACGACCGGGGAGCCGGCGTCACCAACGAAAACCCGGATTTCCGGGTTTTGAGGGGAGAGAAAAGAGAAGACGGACGAGGCGTGGAGGGTGACGCGGAAAGAGGAGACGGCGGTCCAGAGCGAAAGAAGGAGGAAAAAGCACCAGAGACACCGAAAGGAAACCCAGAGGAGCCCAACCCCACCAAGAACACGGAAGAACGGGGAAGCCCAGAAGCGGGTGGAGAGACGCCTAATCGCCGCCACGTCCCAGGAGGGACGTGGCTTGCTAAGGTACGGTCCCTTCTGAGGGACAGAAAATTCCTAGATTAAATCGGGACAGGGGGAGGAGGGGGGAATAGAGGACTGAGAGGGGGAGGGGAGGAAGGGGATTGAGGGGAGTCGGGAAAAGAGAACGGGCACAAAACAAGGCACGGAAAACACTTCAATCCACTAATACGGCGGGCCAATAAATAGAACTGACACCATAAGAAACAAACCCAAGGGTGCACAGAGGGTGATTTCCTTTACTTCTTTTTGCCAGTATCCTTCCCACATAAACACACTCTCTCTCTCTCTCTCTCTCTCTCTATCTCTCTCCCTCCCTTGCTTTCGTCCCCCTCTACTTCTAAAATAGTTCCTAAAGAGTACAAACAACCCGACTTACCTTCCCTTTTCTTCTTTTCCAGAACACGGGAGACACCCACCAGAACCTTCGCCAGTCAAGCAAAAGAAAGGGAAAAGAAAGAGAAAGGGAGAAATTGACCGGAGAAAACGCCAAGAAACTGTCACAGCAATAACAATAATAATAATAATAACCTATAAATAAATACGTATCTCCTTACCTGAGTCTCCGAGTCCTTCTGTCACCGACCCACGTAACAGGGACCAAGTCCAATAGTCGTGACAGTGTCGAGAGTGGGCAGGAGCCCAGGAAATGCCAGCTGAAGGTACAAGGAAGCTGCCAACGGTTGGAAGAAGCTTGGAGTTCTGCAAGAAAGAAGCGGACTAGGAACTTCTCCTTTGGAGGATGGATGTCCCATGTTGCGATGAAGCTTGCAGAGGTGTTCCCACGCAGAAAGACCGTAAACAAGCCTTGCAAGCTGCAAGGGTCGCGGTAGAGGTTTTTGGGTGCTGCTGTGGCCCAGGAGGGACCAGGATGTTGCCACTTGGAGGAGGAGTCAGAGGGGGCGCCCAGCAACTCAGGGAGCCCTCACAGAAGCAGGCAGCACCTGCAAAAGTACCTGAACAGGCACTTGGAAGGAAAGTGAACCAGAGTCCACGCGAAGTCACGAAAGGGAGTCCCACGACGCCGGAGGACAACTCAGAAGGTTGTGCACTGCAGGAAGGAGTGCCGGGGACCCAGGCTTGGCTGTGCACGAAGGAAATCCTGGAAGAGTGCACAGGAGCTGGAGCAGCTGCAAATCACGCGGTACCCAGCAATGCAGTCTAGCGTGGGGAGGCAAGGACTTTCCTCCACCAAACCTGGACTGAAGAGTCACTGGACTGTGGGAGTCACTTAGACAGAGTTGCTGAGTTCCAGGGACTACGCTCGTCAGGATGAGAGGTGACACAGAGGACCAGTGTTGCAGTCTTTTGGTGCCTGCGTTAGCAGAGAGAAGATTCCGTCGACCCACGGGAGATTTCTTCGGAGCTTCTGGTGCAGGGTGAAGGCAGGCTACCCCCAGAGCATGCACCACCTGGAAACAGTCGAGAAAGCCGGCAGAATGAGGCGCTACAATGTTGCTAGTAGTCGTCTTGCTACTTTGTTGCGGTTTTGCAGGTGTCCTGAGCAGTCAGCGGTCGATCCTTTGGTAGAAGGTGAAGAGGGAGATGCAGAGGAACTCTGGTGAGCTCTTGCATTCGTTATCTGAAGAATTCCCCAAAGCAGAGACCCTAAATAGCCAGAAAAGGAGGTTTGGCTACCAAGGAAGGAGGATTGGCTACCAAGAGAGGTAAGAGCCTATCAGAAGGAGCCTTTGACGTCACCTGCTGGCACTGGCCACTCAGAGCAGTCCAGTGTGCCCCCAACAACTCTGTTTCCAAGATGGCAGAGGTCTGGGACACACTGGAGGAGCTCTGGGCACCTCCCCTGGGAGGTGCTGGTCAGGGGAGTGGTCACTCCCCTTTCCTTTGTCCAGTTTCGCACCAGAGCAGGGCTGGGGGATCCCTGAACCGGTGTAGACTGGCTTATGCAGAGATGGGCACCATCTGTGCCCATCGAAGCATTTCCAGAGGCTGGAGAAGGCTACTCCTCCCCAGCCTTCACACCTATTTCCAAAGGGAGAGGGTGTAACACCCTCTCTCAGAGGAAATCCTTTGTTCTGCCTTCCTGGGCCAGGGCTGCCTGGACCCCAGGGGGGCAGAAACCTGTCTGAGAGGTTGGCAGCAACAGCAGCTGCAGTGGAGACCCCGGAAAGGCAGTTTGGCAGTACCCGGGTACTGTGCTAGAGACCCGGGGGGTCATGGAATTGTCCCCCCAATACCAGAATGGTATTGGGGTGACAATTCCATGATCTTAGACATGTTACATGGCCATGTTCGGAGTTACCATTGTGACGTTATACATAGGTAGTGACCTATGTATAGTGCACGTGTGTAATGGTGTCCCCACACTCACAAAGTCTGGGGAATTTGCCCTGAACAATGTGGGGGCACCTTGGCTAGTGCCAGGGTGCCCACACACTAAGTAACTTTGCACCCAACCTTCACCAGGTGAAGGTTAGACATATAGGTGACTTATAAGTTACTTAAGTGCAGTGGTAAATGGCTGTGAAATAACGTGGATGTTATTTCACTCAGGCTGCACTGGCAGACCTGTGTAAGAATTCTCAGAGCTCCATATGAGTGGCAAAAGAAATGCTGCAGCACATAGGGATCTCCTGGAACCCCAATACCCTGGGTACCTCAGTACCATATACTAGGGAATTATATGGGTGTACCAGTATGCCAATGTGAATTTGTAAATTTAGTTACTAGCCTGTTAGTGACAAATTTGGAAAGCAGAGAGAACATAACCACTGAGGTTCTGGTTAGCAGAGCCTCAGTGAGACAGTTAGGCATCACACAGGGAACACATACAGGGCACATACTTATGAGCACCGGGGCCCTGCCTGGCAGGGTCCCAGTGACACATAGAATAAAACAACATATATACAGTGAAATATGGGGGTAACATGCCAGGCTAGATGGTACTTTCCTACACCAGGCCGCAGAATCTTGGTCCAATGCCTGCCCTTTGGAGCATCAAGAAGAGAAAGCCCCAGTCCACCAAATCAAACGCCTTCTCAAAATCGATGAAAAAAAGGGCTACGTTTCGGGGCAGCCGGTGATGCTCAGCGAGGGCCACGTGTAGATGACAGGTGCAGTGGCGGGTGCTCCGAGTTACCATAAATCCACATTGATCGCAGTGGATCAGCTGCGACAAGACCCGCCCGAGGCGTGTCGCTACAATGTTAGTGATGATTATCACCTCGTAGTTATTCAGGGATATCGGCCTATAGTCCACGCAGTGCAACGATGGGGCTGAATCTTAAGGGAGCACCACAATAGCGGCGGCGTCCAGCCTTTTCGGGAAGGACCCCCGCTGTTCCACCTCCGCATAGAGAGTTGTCATAAGCGGCACCAAATCCTTCTTATACGTCTTGTAATATTCTGATGGGAAATCATCAGGGCCCGGGGTTTTCCCTGTTTTTAAATCAGAGATCATTTTGTCTACCTCCTCTTCACTAAGGGGTTCGTCTAATATCTGCCTTTCAGACGGGGGTAGTCGCGGCAAGGATGTGTTCTTTATTAGCCTGCGAGCGTGAGCTAGGTCGACCAACTCTGAGGCTCTATAGAGCACTCTGTAGTAGCGGGCAAAAGACTCTGCTATTTCTTGGTGACCCTCGACTCTACCATGTTCTCCATCCCAGATTTCGGGAATAATGCCAGAGGCCCTGTGATGGGAAATCAGCCAGTGTAGCAATTTGCCAGTCTTATCCCCCCAACCATAGATCCTCGCAGTGCTTGCTCTCTACAGTGCTTTTGCTGCTTCTAGAGATAGTTCTCTGATTTCCTCATATATTAGGGAGAGCTGTCGCGCTATCATCTCGGTGGGCTCTATCTCCTGTGTGGATTCAAGACTTGACGCCCACTTTTCCAATACTTCAATATTTTGGATTTTTTAGCGCTCTATCTCTCGTATGAAGCCCTTGGCCGTTCCCCTCAGCACAGCCTTACCCGCGGCCCACAGGGTGCCAGGGGAAGATACTGAGCCATCATTGCGGGTAAAGTATTCAGTTTGTGCCTGCTGCAGTCGCTCCACAAACACCTTGTCTTGCAAGTACCAGGCATTTAACCTCCACATGGGGCGGTTCGCCTGTCGGGTATGGCCTATCATAAAGCGGAGTGCTGTGTGATCAGAGATGCCTCGCGGCAGGATCTCGATGTGGGATAGGGCACCACAGTCAGTGCTGGGCAGTAATAACAAATCAATTCGGGCCTGTGAACCGCGGGCCGCCGAGGTATGGGTAAATTGTTTTTTCCTCGGGTGCCACAGCCACCACGTGTCGCAGAGCCCCGCAGCCGCCAACCAGTCCGTGAGGCTCGCTGCCATAGTGCATCGATGGGTCGATATTGGGCCTTCTACATCCATGTCTGGGTTTGGAACCGCATTAAAGTCTCCTCCTAGAATGGTAAGTCCCGGGGGTAGACCCAAGAGAAACTGAGTCAGTTCCTTGAGATCCCCACACACTAACGCTGGAGGGGTGTACACACTGACTACGTGGATTGTTACCCCTTCAACCCTTCCAGTGATGGCCACAAAACGGCCCTGACTGTCCCTCCAAACCTGCACCACCGTCAAAGGAAAGTAACGATGAAGCAGAATCACGACACCACGCGATCCTCGCGTAAACCCTGCATGGTACACCCTGTCAAAGCCCTTCCGTAGCAGGAAGGGGCATTGTTCTCCTGCAAGGTGTGTCTCCTGTAAGAGGAGCATATTTGGTCGATATCTATGTATGAAGGTGAATACTGCGGTGCGCTTGATTTTGTCTAGGAGACTATTAACATTCCTTGAGATAGCCTGTATTGGACTCATTGGGAAATCTGTAGGGATGTGTCGCAGCGTTGCCCCCAGGATATGGTTGTTTTGGGTTTAAGGATCCCCCTGCTTCTTCTTCTGTGTGTCTAAATGAGAATCTTATTCTACCTCTGGAATCATTCTGCCTTCTGTCTTGTGTAACAATTAAAGTAAATAGACATGTCAACTCAACATTAAACAACAGTGGACGTCCTAACATAGGACTCGAACTCCCTGACCCCACAACTCCCACCCCTCCCCATACTTCCCCCCAGAAGCATCTGTCGCCCCTACACATAAGCATCCTATCCCCTAACCTAGGGGGGAAAGGACAGTAACTGAGTAGGCAGTGGTGGTGGACCCCTTCATATCGTCGGATCATTTAGAGAAAAACAATTTATAATAGTTAGTTGTTGATAGCAGTAGTGTTTCAACAGGGCAATTAGTCCCCTCTTCGGAGAGATTTCCTTCATCATCAAGTTATAGTACCGGGCTGTAGGAGAGATCAGTGTTTTGGGATGAATCAGAGCTTGCCCGTGGTGGGCTTTTGAGCTTTAGGTCTTTCTCGGTGTCTCCTTGTGACTTTAACCATTGCCGAGCTTCTGAGTTCTCAGATGCGGCCACCAGTGGGGAATTTGAGCGGGAGCTACCACGCTCCCTGCGTTTCCTCGAACGTGTACGATGTCGCTTGGTATTTGGCCGCCTCAGTTGGGTTCTAGCTCGGTTTCCAGTCTGTGCCAGCCCGAGACGTTCTCCGCATGATCTAAGCGGCACTTCCTCAGTCAGCCAAGTCCATGCCGCAGTTGGTTGTTCAAAAAAATAAGTTTTATTTCCATGGACCACAGGCGGTATTGAATGTCCATTGCTCTCAATTTTTGTTTGACTTCAAGAAACGAATGCCGCTGCTGTTGTACGTCCCTTGTGTAGTCGGGGAAGAGGAGGACCTTAACCCAGTTGGAGTAAAGATCCCCTTTGGAGCGAGCCTCTTGTAGAACCACACCTCTGTCCTTGAAATTAAAGAGGCGGAGAATCACCGACCTTGGCGGAGCTTCATCCTCAAAGCTCTGTGTGCTCGTTCAATGGCGAACCATGGGGTGAGACGTTCCGCTGGAATCCAGGAGCGGATCCATTCTTCAAGGAATGTGGCAAGGGACACCGTGGCCGTGGCCTCGGGCAGGCCAATCACTCTGAGGTTGTTCCGTCTTGATCTATTCTCGGCGTCTTCAGCCCTCCGGTATAGCTCCAATGTACGAGACGTGAGTACAGACACCTGTGTCTTAAGAGTGTTTACTTCATCTTCTACTGTGGAGATTCTGGTTTCCGCTTCAGTGAGTCGGGCAGTGCCATTGCGAAGATCCTGCCGGACCAGGGCCATTTCCTCTCTGAGTTAACCAATTTTAGTCTCTTCTGCGGTCTGGGATGATTGGATGGCCTGAAGGATCGTCGCCAGGTCACCAGATGCCGTCGGCAGGTCTCCTTTGTCGGGGGTGCGGGCTTCCATCTGGTGTCCCCTCGCGCCCGTGGTAAATTGTTCTATGCGCGTTTGCGCAGTCGGCTGCCTCGCTGTTTTGTCCTTGCCCATGTTTTGCTCGCTGGAGTCCCACCGTCAGATATTTACAATGGCTAGGTCCAAGCCCTTCTGGGGTGCGACCACTTCAGGTACCTGTGTGGTTCTCACGCCCCGGTGGGGTCACGGGTCAGACCTGCACTCCTCCTCCTCTATCTCCAACGAGCAGTCATCGCAGCTCCAGGGAAGCAAAGCACATCAGTGTCTAGCTCTGGCTCATCACATTTCCGGTAGACCCTCTTCTTCTGTGCTGTGTTATCAATGGGCCCCAGGAGATGCCTATGTCATGTCCTTCTCGGTGTAGTGTAGCTCCTGTGCCCCTCCGCGCCCCGGCCGCCGTCACGATCCGGGGGGGGTGGGACTCCAGCGGAGGATCGCCCCACGATGTATCTCTCCCCTCGTCTCTGCAGGAAGGTGGGGGAGGGAGAACAAGCGAAAGGAGGGGGATGGGGGGGTCCGTTTCCTCCGCTCATCAGTCCGGCCCCTCTCTGCGCCGCTCCGCACTTCCCCTGCATCGCAGTCCCAGTACCTCTCAACCGCCTCTGTAGCCGATGTTAGGCCAATTCAGGTTGGTTCTATGGCAGTCCCTGCGGTCCCATCCCCATCTCTCTGCCTCCACCGCAGGGGCTGGATCCACTCGCAGGGACTACCGCCGTCGGCCACTCATTCAGGCCGCCATCTTGGATGTGGGCCTCCTCGGCTCGTCCGTGCCCCTGGCGTGATCAGACCTCCTAACTCGCCAGGGAGGGGGGCCGGAGGGAATCGAGAGATCTGCCACCGTTTCTCACCCCCAGACAGCCACCTTCGGGGAGCCGGAGCGGCACAGCCCGGCTCTCGAGCACTCCCCGCGCCGCCAGCCGCTCCCGCCGGCCGATCTCTGCACGCAGCTCCTCTGGGCCTCTCCTCCTCCAGAACCGGACAAAGAGCTCGGACAAAACGACCTCCCGGAAAGGAGCAACGAAGCCTCCCAGACTAGAGGATGCCCTGGATATAGGCGGATTTTGGGGGAAAATCGAAGGCGGATGACGGAGGGGTCCGGAGCACTACAAAAGTGCAGCTGCCATCTTGACACCTTGGCCACACCCCCCTTGTCTGGCATGTTACCCCCATTTTCACTGTATGTATGTTTGTTTTTGCCTATGTGTCACTGGGATCCTGCCAGGCAGGACCCCAGTGCTCATAATGTATGCCCTGTATGTGTTCCCTGTGTGGTGCCTAACTGTATCACTGAGGCTCTGCTAACCAGAACCTCAGTGTTTATGCTCTCTCTTAGCTTTAAAATTATCACTGCAGGCTAGTGACTAATTTTACCAATTCTCATTGGCACACTGGAACACCCTTATAATTCCCTTGTATATGGTACCTAGGTACCCAGGGTATTGGGGTTCCAGGAGATCCCTATAGGCTGCAGCATTTCTTTTGCCGCCCATAGGGAGCTTAGACAATTATTACACAGGACTGCCACTGGAGCCTGAGTGAAATAACATCCACGTTATTTCACAGCCATTTTCACTGCACATAAGTAACTTATAAGTCACCTATATGTCTAACCCTCACTTGGTGAAGGTTAGGTGCCAAGTTACTTAGTGTGTGGGCACCCTGGCACTAGCCAAGGTGCCCCCACATTGTCCAGGGCAAATTCTCCAGACTTTGTGAGTGCAGGGACACCATCACTACCTATATGTAGCGTCACAATGGTGACTCCGAACATGGCCATGTAACATGTCTAGGATCATGGAATTATGACCCCAATACCATTCTGGTATTGGGGGGACAATTCCATGCATCCCCAGGTCTCTAGCACAGAAACCGGGTACTGCCAAACTGCCTTTCCGGGGACTCCCCTGCAGCTGCTGCTGCCAACCCCTCAGACAGGTTTCTGCCCCCCTGGGGCCTGGGCAGCCCAGTCCCAGGAAGGCAGAACAAAGGATTTCCTCTGAGAGAGGGTGTTACACCCTCTCCCTTTGGAAATAGGTGTGAAGGGCTGGGGATGAGTAGCCTCCCCCAGCCTCTGGAAATGCTTTAATGGGCACAGATGGTGCCCATCTCTGCATAAGCCAGTCTACACCAGTTCAGGGATCCCCCAGCCCTGCTCTGGCGCGAAACTGGACAAAGGAAAGGGGAGTGACCACTCCCCTGCACCTCCCAGGGGAGGTGCCCAGATCTCCTCCAGTGTGTCCCAGACCTCTGCCATCTTGGATTCAGAGGTGTTGGAGCACAATAGACAGCTCTGAGTGGCCAGTGCCAGCAGGTGACATCAGAGACCCCTCCTGATAGGTGCTTACCTCTTTCAGTAGCCAAGCCTCCTTTCTTAGTAGCCAAACCTCCTTTTTTGACTATTTAGGCTCTCTCCTCTGGGCTGTTCCTCAGATAACGAATGTAAGAGCTCACCAGAGTTCCTCTGCACTTCCCTCTTCGACTTCTGCCAAGGATCGACCGCTGACTGCTCCAGGACGCCTGCAAAACCGCAACAAAGTAGCTAGATGACTACCAGCAACATTGTAGCACCTCATCCTGCCGGCTTTCTCGACTGTTTCCTGGTGGTGCATGCTCTGAGGGCTGTCTGCCTTCAGCCTGCACTGGAAGCCAAGAAGAAATCTCCCATGGGTCGACGGAATCTTCCCCCTGCCAACGCAGGCACCAAACGTCTACATCACCGGTCCTCTGGGTCCCCTCTCATCCTGACGAGCGTGGTCCCTGGAACACGGGAGCAGGGTCCAAGTGTCTCCCACAGTCCAGTGGCCCTTCTGTCCAAATTTGGTGGAGGTAAGTCCTTGCCTCCCCACGCCAGACAGAAAACCTGTGTACTGCGTGATTTGCAGCTGCTCCTGCTTCTGTGCACTTTTCCAGGACTTCCTTTGTGCACAGCCTAGCCTGGGTCCCCAGCACTCCGTCCTGCATTGCCCAACTCACTGAGTTGGACTCTGACGTTGTGGGACCCTCCTTTGTGACTCTGAGTCGACCGCTGTCCTCAGATCTTCTAAGTGCCTGGTCTGGTACTTCTGCGGGTGCTGCCTGCTTCTGCGGGGGCTCTTTGAGTTGCTGAGCGCCCCCTCTGTCTCCTCCTCCAAGGGGCGACATCCTGGTCATTCCTGGTCCCTAGCACCACCCAAAATCCTCAACCACGACTCTTGTAGCTAGCAAGGCTTGTTTGCAGTATTTCTGCGTGGCAACACTTCTGCAACCTCCAGCACGCCATGGGACATCTTCTCACCAAAGGGGAAGTTCCTGGCACCTTCCGTTGTTGCAGAACCTTCAGCTTCTTCCACCCGGAGTCAGCCCTTTTGCACCTTCATCCGGGGTTTTGTGGGCTCCTGCCCCCCCTGGAAACATGCGTGACTCTTGGACTTGGTCCCCTTCCTTTACAGGTCCTCAGGTCCAGGAATCTGTCTTCAGTGTTTTGCTGGTGCTTGTGGTTCTTGCAGAATCCCCTATCACGACTATTCTGTCTTTCTGGGGTAGTAGGGTAACTTAACTCCTACTTTTCAGGGTCTTGGGGTGGGGTATCTTGGACACCCTTACTGTTTTCTTACAGTCCCAGCGACCCTCTACAACCTCCCATAGGTCTGGGGTCCATTTGTGATTTGCATTCCACTTTTGGAGTATATGGTTTGTGTTGCCCGTAGACCTATGTTTACCTATTGCAACCTTTTTTTGATTCTACATTGTTTGCACTACTTTTCTAACTGTTACCTACATGTTTTGGGTTTGTGTACATATAATTTGTGTATATTACGTACCTCCTAAGTGAGGGTATCCTCTGAGATACTTTTGGCATATTGTCACTAAAATGAAGTACCTTTATTTTTAGTAACTCTGAGTATTGTGTTTTCTTATGATATTGTGCTATATGATATAAGTGGTATAGTAGGAGCTTTGCATGTCTCCTAGTTCAGCCTAAGCTGCTTTGCCATAGCTACCTTCTATCAGCCTAAGCTACTAGAAACACCTCTATTCTACTAATAAGGGATAACTGGACCTGGCACAAGGTGTAAGTACCACAATGTACCCACTATAAGCCAGGCCAGCCCCCTACAGTACATCACTTGTTTTAGTATAGAATCATTAATAAACATTTCAGAAAATTAACACTCTCACAGCACCATTGCATGCGCATGAGGTCAACAGTGACAAAGATGTCCTCTATTCCTCCCAAACATGCAGGACAGACAACCTAACCCCAAAGGTTGAGAGGAAGGCAAGGTCTTTGCGCAACCCTTTTGTCACCTGCTAGCCCGCTGTACCGAAGGAAGTGACCAATATTACAGACCTTGGCTGGAGGAGGGTTCCTTCGAACCAGAGGACATAGCTGTTGCGTAAGATTGCTTCCGGCACAGAGGGGAAGATCCGAAGTGGAACTTCCCTTACTTGCAACATTGCTAAGGAAGTTGGCTCTGTATGTACTATTTCAAAGTAAGAAATAGCATGCACAGAGTCCAAGGGTTCCCCTTAGAGGTAAGATAGTGGCAAAAAGAGATAATTCTAATGCTCTATTTTGTGGTAGTGTGGTCGAGCAGTAGGCTTATCAGAGGGTAGTGTTAAGCATTTGTTGTACACACACAGGCAATAAATGAAGAACACACACTCAAAGACAATTCCAGGCCAATAAGTTTTTGTATAGAAAAATATATTTTCTTAGTTTATTTTCAGAACCACAGGTTCAAGATTTATACTCAATACTTTAAATTAAAGGTATTTCACTTAGGTAACTTAGGAATTTTGAATCAGCAAAATAGCATGTACAGTTTTCACAAAAATGGCAATAAGCTATTTTAAAACTAGACACAGTGCAAATGTCAACAGTTCCTGGGGGAGGTAAGTGTTTGTTAGTTTTGCAGGTAAGTAAACCACCTACAGGGTTCAAAGTTGGGTCCAAGGTAGCCCACTGTTAAGGGTTCAGGGCAACCCCAAAGATACCACACCAGCAGCTCAGGGCCAGTCAGGTGCAGAGGTCAAAGTGGTGCCCAAAACGCATAGGCTTCAATGGAGAAGGGGGTGCCCCGGTTCCAGTCTGCCAGCAGGTAGATACCCGCGTCTTCGGAGGGCAGACCAGGGGGGTTTTGTAGGGCACCGGGGGGGACACAAGTCAGCACAAAAAGTACACCCTCAGCGGCACGGGGCGGCCGGGTGCAGAGTGCAAACAGGCATCGGGTTTGCAATTGGTTTTAATGGGAGACCCAGGAGTCTCTTCAGCGAAGCAGGCACGCAAGGGGGGGTGGTCCTCGGGGTAGCCACCACCTGGGCAAGGGAGAGAGCCACCTGGGGGTCGCTTCTGCACTGGAGGTCGGATCCTTCAGGTTCTGGGGGCTGCGGGTGCAGTGTCTTTACCAGGCGTCGGGTTCTTAGAAGCAGGCAGTCGCGGTCAGGGGGAGCCTCTGGATTCCCTCTGCAGGCGTCGCTGGGGTGGCTCAGGGGGGTCAACTCTGGCTACTCACAGGGTCGCAGTCACCGGGGAGTCCTCCCTGTAGTGTTGTTTCTCCGCAGGTCGAGCCTGGGGTGTCGGGTGCAGAGTGCAAAGTCTCACGCTTCCGGTGGGAACTGTGGAGTCCTTTAAAAGTTGTTTCTTTGCTGCAAAGTTGTTTCTTCTTTGGAGCAGAGCCGGTGTCCTCGGGGGTTCTTGGTCCTTTTAGATGCCGGGTGGTCCTCTGAGGCTTCAGAGGTCGCTGGACCCTGGGGAGCGCGTCGCTGTTGCAGTTTTTCTTGAAGTGGGGAGACAGGCCGGTAGGGCTGGGGCCAAAGCAGTTGGTGTCTCCGTCTTCTCTTCTGGGCTTTCAGGTCAGCAGTCCTTCTTCGTCTTCAGGTTTCAGGAATCTATCTTGCTAGGTTCTGGGAGCCCCTAAATACTCAATGTAGGGTTGTTTTTAGGTCTGGGGGGTTAGTAGCCAATGACTACTAGCCCTGAGGGTGGCTACACCCTCTTTGTGCCTCCTCCCTGAGGGGAGGGGGGCACATCCCTAATCATATTGGGGGAATCCTCCATCTGCAAGATGGTGGATTTCTAAAAGTCAGAGTCACCTCAACTCAGGACACCTTAGGGGCTGTCCTGACTGGCCAGTGACTCCTCCTTGTTTTTCTCATTATCTCCTCCGGCCTTGCCGCCAAAAGTGGGCCCGTGGCCGGAGGGGGCGGGCATCTCCACTAGCTGGAGTGCCCTGGGGCGCTGTAACAAAATGGGGTGAGCCTTTGAGGCTCACCACCAGGTGTTACAGTTCCTGCAGGGTGAGGTGAGAAGCACCTCCACCCAGTACAGGCTCTGTTACTAGCCACAGAGTGACAAAGGCACTCTCCCCATGTGGCCAGCAACATGTCTGGTGTGCGGCAGGCTGGCAAAACTAGTCAGCCCACACTGGAAGTCGGGTATGTTTTCAGGGGGCATCTCTAAGATGCCCTCTGGGGTATATTTCACAATAAAATGTACACTGGCATCAGTGTGCATTTATTGTGCTGAGAAATTTGATACCAAACTTCCCAGTTTTCAGTGTAGCCATTATGGTGCTGTGGACTTCGTGTATGACAGACTCCCAGACCATATACTCTTATGGCTCCCCTGCACTTACAATGTCTAAGGTTTTGTTTAGACACTGTAGGGGCATAGTGCTCTTGCACCTATGCCCTCACCTATGGTATAGTGCACCCTGCCTTAGGGCTGTAAGGCCTGCTAGAGGGGTGACTTATCTATGCCATAGGCAGTGTGAGGTTGGTATGTCACCCTGAGGGGAGTGCCATGTCGACTTAGTTGTTTTCTCCCCACCAGCACACACAAGCTGGCAAGCAGTGTGTCTGTGCTGAGTGAGGGGTCCCCAGGGTGGCAGAAGACATGCTGCAGCCCTTAGAGACCTTCCATGGCATCAGGGCCCTTGGTACCAGGGGTACCAGTTACAAGGGACTTACCTGGATGTCAGGGTGTGCCAAATGTGGAAACAAAGGTAGAGGTTTAGGGAAAGAACACTGGTGCTGGGGCCTAGTTAACAGGCCTCAGCACACTTTCAAATCATAACTTGGCATCAGCAAAGGCAAAAAGTCAGGGAGTAACCACCCCCCAAACGAAAGAGGATGAGACTAACCTTTCCCAAGAGAGTCTTCATTTTCTAAGTGGAAGAACCTGGAAAGGCCATCTGCATTGGCATGGGCAGTCCCAGGTCTGTGTTCCACTCTAAAGTCCATTCCCTGTAGGGAGATGGACCACCTCAACAGTTTTGGATTTTCACCTTTTATTTGCATTATCCATCTGAGAGGTCTGTGGTCAGTTTGAACTACAAAGTGAGTACCAAAGAGATATGGTCTCAGCTTCTTCAGAGACCAAACCACAGCAAAGGCCTCCCTCTCAATGGCACTCCAATGCTGCTCCCTGGGGAGTAACGTCCTGCTAATGAAAGCAACAGGCTGGTCACAGCCATTATCATTTGTTTGGGACAAACCTGCCCCTATTCCATGTTCAGAGGCATCAGTCTGCACAATGAACCGCTTGGAGTAATCGGGAGCTTTTAGAACTGGTGCTGTGCACATAGCTTGTTTCAGGGTGTCAAAGGCCTGTTGGCATTCTACAGTCCAGTTTACCTTCTTGGGCATTTTCTTGGAGGTAAGTTCTGTGAGGGGTGTCACTATTGATCCATATCCCTTCACAAACCTCCTGTAGTACCCAGTCAAGCCAAGGAATGCCCTGACTTGAGTCTGGGTTTTTGGATCTGCCCAGTCCAGAATAGTCTGGATTTTGGGTTGGAGTGGCTGAACTTGGCCTCCACCTACAAGGTGTCCCAAGTAACCACAGTTCTCTGCCCTATCTGGCATTTGGATGCCTTGATAGAGAGGCCTGCTGCTTGTAGGGCCTTCAAAACCTTCTTCGGGTGGACCAGGTGATCCTGCCAACTGGAGCTAAAGACAGCAATATTGTCAAGATAAGCTGCACTAAAGGACTCCAAGCCAGCAAGGACTTGATTCACCAACCGTTGGAAGGTGGCAGGGGCATTCTTTAAACCAAAGGGCATAACAGGAAACTGATAGTGCCCATCAGGTGTGGAGAATGCTGTCTTTTCTTTTGCTCCTGGTGCCATTTTGATTTGCCAGTACCCTGCTGTCAAGTCAAAGGTACTTAAGTATCTGGCAGCACCTAGTTTGTCAATCAATCCATCTGCTCTTGGAATGGGATGGGCATCTGTCTTGGTGACAGAATTAAGTCCTCTGTAGTCCACACAAAACCTCATCTCTCTCTTTCCATCTTTGGTGTGAGGTTTGGGGACTAAGACCACTGGGCTAGCCCAGGGGCTGTCAGAGTGTTCAATGACTTACAATTCCAGCATCTTGTGGACTTCCACTTTGATGCTTTCCTTAACTTGGTCAGACTGTCTGAAAAGTTTGTTTTTGACAGGCATGCTGTCTCCTGTGTCCATATCATGGGTACACAGGTGTGTCTGACCAGGGGTTAGGGAAAAGAGCTCAGCAAACTGTTGTAAGAACTTCCTACAGTCAGATTGCTGTTGGCCAGAGAGGGTGTCTGAATAGATCACTCCATCTACTGAGCCATCTTTAGAGTCTGTGGAGAGGAGATCAGGGAGAGGTTCACTCTCAGCTTCCTGGTCCTCATCTGTTACCATCAACAGATTCACATCTGCCCTGTCATGAAAGAGTTTGAGGCGGTTCACATAGATCACCCTTTTGGGGGTCCTGCTAGTGCCTAGGTCTACCAGGTAGGTGACCTGACTCTTTCTCTCTAGCACTGGGTAAGGGCCACTCCATCTGTCCTGAAGTGCCCTGGGAGCCACAGGCTCCAGAACCCAGACCTTCTGCCCTGGCTGAAACTCAACCATAGCAGCCTTTTGGTCATACCACATCTTCTGGAGTTGTTGGCTGGCCTCAAGGTTTTTGCTTGCCTTTTCCATGTACTCTGCCATCCTGGAACATAGGCCTAGTACATAGTCCACTATATCTTGTTTAGGCTCATGAAGAGGTCTCTCCCAGCCTTCTTTTACAAGAGCTAGTGGTCCCCTTACAGGATGGCCAAACAGAAGTTCAAAGGGCGAAAACCCTACTCCCTTCTGAGGCACCTCTCTGTAGTCGAAAAGCAGACATGGCAAGAGGACATCCCATCTCCTTTTGAGCTTTTCAGGGAGCCCCATGATCATGCCTTTCAATGTCTTGTTAAATCTTTCTACAAGACCATTGGTTTGTGGATGGTATGGTGTGGTGAATTTGTAAGTCACCCCACACTCTTTCCACATGTGCTTCAGGTATGCTGACATGAAGTTGGTACCCCTGTCAGACACCACCTCCTTAGGAAATCCCACTCTGGTAAAGGTACCAATGAGTGCTTTAGCTACTGCAGGGGCAGTAGTGGACCTAAGGGGAATTGCTTCAGGGTATCTAGTAGCATGATCCACTACTACTAGTATGTATTGGTTCCCTGAGGCTGTGGGAGGTTCAAGTGGACCCACTATGTCCACACCCACTCTTTCAAAGGGGATCCCCACCACTGGAAGTGGAATGAGGGGGGCCTTTGTGTGTCCACCTGTCTTACCACTGGCTTGACAGGTGGCACAGGAGACACAAAACTCCTTTACTTTCTGGGACATGTTGGGCCAATAGAAATGGTTAACTAACCTTTCCCAAGCCTTGGTTTGTCCCAAATGCCCAGCAAGTGGAATATCATGAGCTAAGGTTAGAATGAACTCCCTAAACTCCTGAGGCACTACCACTCTCCTAGTGGCACCAGGTTTGGGATCTCTTGCCTCAGTGAAGAGGAGTCCATCTTCCCAATAGACTCTATGTGTTCCAATGATCTTTCCTTTGGTCTCTTCGGCAGCTTGCTGCCTAAGGCCTTCAAGAGAGGGACAGGTTTCTTGCCCCTTACACAACTGTTCCCTTGTGGGTCCCCATGGGCCTAAGAGTTCAACCTGATAAAGTTCCAACTCTATGGGCTCGGTTCCCTCAGAGGGCAGAACTTCTTCCTGGGAAGAGAGGTTCTCTTTCTCTAGCTGTGTTGAAGCTGGTTCCCCAGTCTTCTTTCCTCTTCTCTTGGAGGGTTGGGCCCTTTTTCCAGGCGCCAACACCACTTTTTCACCCTGAGCCTTGCACTGTGCCCTTGTCTTGACACACACCAGTTCAGGGATACCCAGCATGGCTGCATGGGTTTTGAGTTCTACCTCAGCCCATGCTGAGGACTCCAGGTCATTTCCAAGCAAACAGTCTACTGGAATATTTGAGTAGACCACCACCTGTTTCAGGCCATTGACCCCTACCCACTCTAAATTTACCATTGCCATGGGATGTACTTTAGTCTGATTGTCAGCATTGGTGACTGGATAAGTTTGTCCAGCCAGGTCTTGACCAGGGGAAACCAGTTTCTCTGTCACCATGGGGACACTGGCACCTGTATCCCTCAGGCCTTCTACACTTGTCCCATTAATTAAGAGTTGCTGCCTGTATTTTTGCATATTAGGGGGCCAGGCAGCCAGTGTGGCTAAGTCCACCCCACCCTCAGAGACTAATGTAGCTTCAGTGTGCACCCTGATTTGCTCTGGGCACACTGTTGATCCCACCTGGAGACAGGCTATTACAGTGTTAGCTGGAGTAGAGTTTGAAGAGGAACCTTTCTTGGGACAGGCCTTGTCTCCAGTTTGGTGTCCCTGCTGATTACAGCTACGACACCAGGCCTTTTTGGGATCAAAGTTTTTACCCTTGTACCCAAAATTGGATTGTGAAGAGGCTTTGGACCCTCCCTCCTGAGCAGGTTTTTGGGGCCCTGTAGAAGACTCTTTACTTTTTCCCTTGGATGTCTCAACACTCTTCCCCTGGGGAGTCTTTGTGACCCCTTTCGTTTGGTCACCCCCTGTGGAAGTCTTGGTCACCCTAGTCTTGACCCAATGGTCCGCCTTCTTCCCCAATTCTTGGGGAGAAATTGGTCCTAGGTCTACCAGATGCTGATGCAGCTTATCGTTGAAACAATTACTTAACAGGTGTTCTTTCACAAATAAATTCTACAGCCCATCATAATCATTTACACCACTGCCATGAATCCAACCATCCAGTGTTTTAACTGAGTAGTCAACAAAATCAACCCAGGTCTGGCTCGAGGATTTTTGAGCCCCCCTGAACCTAATCCTGTACTCCTCAGTTGAGAATCCAAATCCCTCAATCAGGGTAGACTTCATGAGGTCATAGGATTCTGCATCTTTTCCCGAGAGTGTGAGGAGTCTATTCCTACACTTTCCAGTGAACATTTCCCAAAGGAGAGCACCCCAGTGAGATTTGTTTTTCTTTTCTGGTTGCACAAGCCCTCTCAAAAGTTGTGAACCATTTGGTGATGTCATCACCATCTTCATATTTAGTTACAATCCCTTTAGGGATTTTCAACATGTCAGTAGAATCTCTGACCCTATTTATGTTGCTGCCACCATTGATGGGACCTAAGCCCATCTCTTGTCTTTCCCTTTCTATGGCTAGGATCTGGCTTTCCAAAGCCAATATTTTGGCCAACCTGGCTAGCAGGAGGTCATCTTCATTGAGGTTTTCCTCAATGCTTCCAGAGTTGCTGGACTCTCCTGTGAGAGAAGCAGCATCTCTGACTATCACATTTGGAGTCAGGGTTGGAGAAACCCTGGTCTCCCTATCTAGGACTGGAGGTGGGAGTTCCTCCAACTCACTAGTGTCGCCCTCTGTGAGGCCATCATCAGAGGGGTTGTTTTTAGCAAACTCTGGCAAAAGCCCCTGGAGCTGTACTTTGGTAGGGTTTGAACCAGTTTTTATCTTTTTGATTTTACAGAGATACCTTAACTCTGACATCCTAAGAGGCAGGTAAGGGGTGAGGTTGCGTTCCATCACTATATCGTCTGTAGTAGACATTTTGTTTCTAAAAGTTGGAATACTTTTTAAGAATCTAAAACTATCTCTAGAACTTAATTCAAACTTTTACAAAACTTTTAAACTCTATAAGAAATGCTAACAGGGACTAACACAAGGCCCTAGCAGGACTTTTAAAAATTTAGAAAAATAGCTCAAATTTCAAAAATCAGTTTCTAATGACAATTTTTGGAATTTAGTCGTGTGATCAGGTATTGGCTGAGTAGTCCAGCAAATGCAAAGTCTTGTACCCCACCGCTGATCCACCAATGTAGGAAGTTGGCTCTGTATGTACGATTTCAAAGTAAGAAATAGCATGCACAGAGTCCAAGGGATCCCCTTAGAGGTAAGATAGTGGCAAAAAGAGATAATTCTAATGCTCTATTTTGTGGTAGTGTGGTCGAGCAGTAGGCTTATCAGAGGGTAGTGTTAAGCATTTGTTGTACACACACAGGCAATAAATGAGGAACACACACTCAAAGACAATTCCAGGCCAATAGGTTTTTGTATAGAAAAATATCTTTTCTTAGTTTATTTTAAGAACCACTGGTTCAAGATTTACACTCAATACTCTAAATAAAAGGTATTTCACTTAGGTAACTTAGGAACTTTGAACCAGCAAAATAGCATGTACAGTTTTCACAAAAATGTCAATAAGCTATTTTAAAACTAGACACAGTGCAAATTTCAACAGTTCCTGGGGGAGGTAAGTGTTTGTTAGTTTTGCAGGTAAGTAAACCACCTACAGGGTTCAAAGTTGGATCCAAGGTAGCCCACCGTTGGGGGTTCAGGGCAACCCCAAAGTTACCACATCAGCAGCTCAGGGCCGGTCAGGTGCAGAGGTCAAAGTGGTGCCCAAAACACACAGGCTTCAATGGAGAAGGGGGTGCCCCGGTTCCAGTCTGCCAGCAGGTAGGTACCCGCGTCTTTGGAGGGCAGACCAGGGGGGTTTTGTAGGGCACCGGGGGGGACACAAGTCAGCACAAAAAGTACACCCTCAGCGGCACGGGGGTGGCCGGGTGCAGAGTGCAAACAGGCGTCGGGTATGCAATTGGTTTCAATGGGATACCCAGGGGTCTCTTCCGCGAAGCAAGCAGGCAAGGGGGGGGCTCCTTGGGGTAGCCACCACCTGGGCAAGGGAGTGGGCCACCTGGGGTTCGCAGTGTCTTTACCAGGCGTCGGGTTCTTAGAAGCAGGCAGTCGCGGTCAGGGGGAGCCTCTGGATTCCCTCTGCAGGCGTCGCTGGGGTGGCTCAGGGGGGTCAACTCTGGCTACTCACAGGGTCGCAGTCGCCGGGGAGTCCTCCCTGTAGTGTTGTTTCTCCGCAGGTCGAGCCGGGGGTGTCGGGTGCAGAGTGCAAAGTCTCACGCTTCCGGCGGGAAACATGGAATCCTTTAAAAGTTGTTTCTTTATTGCAAAGTTGTTTCTTCTTTGGAGCAGAGCCACTGTCCTCGGGAGTTCTTGGTCCTTTTAGATGCCGGGTGGTCCTCTGAGGCTTCAGATGTCGCTGGACTCTGGGGAGCGCGTCGCTGTTGCAGTTTTTCCTGAAGTGGGGAGACAGGCCGGTAGGGCTGGGGCCAAAGCAGTTGGTGTCTCCATCTTCTCTGCAGGGCTTTCAGGTCAGCAGTCCTTCTTTGTCTTCAGGTTGCAGGAATCTATCTTGCTAGGTTCTGGGAGCCCCTAAATACTCAATTTAGGGTTGTGTTTAGGTCTGTAGGCCAATGGCTACTAGCCCTGAGGGTGGCTACACCCTCTTTGTGCCTCCTCCCTGAGGGGAGGGGGGCACATCCCTAATCTTATTGGGGGAATCTTCCATCTGCAAGATGGAGGATTTCTAAAAGTCAGAGTCACCTCAGCTCAGGACACCTTAGGGGCTGTCCTGACTGGCCAGTGACTCCTCCTTGTTTTTCTCATTATCTCCTCCGGCCTTGCCGCCAAAAGTGGGGCCGTGGCCGGAGGGGGCGGGCATCTCCACTAGCTGGAGTGCCCTGGGGTACTGTAACAAAAGGGGGTGAGCCTTTGAGGCTCACTGCCAGGTGTTATAGTTCCTGCAGGGGGAGGTGAGAAGCACCTCCACCCAGTACAGGCTTTGTTATTAGCCACAGAGTGACAAATGCACTCTCCCCATGTGGCCAGCAACATGTCTGGTGTGTGGCAGGCTGGCAAAACTAGTCAGCCCACACTGGAAGTCGGGTATGTTTTCAGGGGGCATCTCTAAGATGCCCTCTGGGGTATATTTCACAATAAAATGTACACTGGCATCAGTGTGCATTTATTGTGCTGAGAAGTTTGATACCAAACTTCCTAGTTTTCAGTGTAGCCATTATGGTGCTGTGGAGTTCGTGTATGACAGACTCCCAGACCATATACTCTTATGGCTACCCTGCAGTACAATGTCTAAGGTTTTGCTTAGACACTGTAGGGGCATAGTGGTCATGCACCTACGCCCTCACCTATGGTATAGTGCACCCTGCCTTAGGGCTGTAAGGCCTGCTAGAGGGGTGACTTATCTATGCCATAGGCAGTGTGAGGTTGGCATGGCACCCTGAGGGGAGTGACTTGTCAACTTTGTCGTTTTCTCCCTACCAGCACACACAAGCTGGCAAGCAGTGTGTCTGTGCTGAGTGAGGGGTCCCCAGGGTGGCATAAGACATGCTGCAGCCCTTAGAGACCTTCCCTGGCATCAGGGCCCTTGGTACCAGGGGTACCAGTTACAAGGGACTTACCTGGATGCCAGGGTGTGCCAATTGTGGAAACAAAGGTACAGGTTTAGGGAAAGAACACTGGTGCTGGGGCCTGGTTAGCAGGCCTCAGCACACTTTCAAATCATAACTTGGCATCAGCAAAGGCAAAAAGTCAGGGGGTAACCATGCCAAGGAGGCATTTCCTTACAGATGGGAACACTACGTGAGGAGAAACCAGTGGAGCTACCCAAAACAAGAATATGACCGCTATTGCAGAAGGGCATATCAGGGTCCATCTATGTGACATGGGCTCAGATGGATAAGTAAGGGCATGGAAATGGATCTCATGCTTTGAGAAGAACACCGCAGGTTTAACCCTAGCGATAGGCAATGTTAAAAGTCTGCTAAGAATTATTATCAGAGAACAGACTAACACACTGTTTGCCCAAGCCCGCATCTCAGCAGTCACGCTGACAAATACCGAACATGACGGGTCGCATTCAATTCATACAGGCACCAAATAATGACAGCCCGAGGGAAATGTTCCCTGACTGCCCAGATTTAGGAGCATTAATGGTAGAATCCATGAAACCTGGGAAGACTATTACCGATTTTCTGGTCAGGATGAGAGAACATTGGGACAGGAGACTGCGCAGCCCTGGACCGATACAGGTCCCCAGGTTGTATTTTTTTACAATATCCTCTAAAAGGGGCTGCCCACCGAAATTTAACGCAGTTTGGACAGCATAGTGGGGCTGGACACCAAACCCTGGCATGAGATACAAACTCACATATTGCATTCTCACAAAAAGAACCAGGAAAAGAACAGGGGGAAAAACAGGAGCAAGCTCAAAGAGACACCACTGAGTTGGTCCAACACAAACTGAAAAAGACTGCCCTCGAGGGGGCCACATTGGCTGCAAGCATGCAAATGGCACCAGTTCTGAAGGGAGCTCCACCACAAAACCCTAGAGCATGGGTGCTCATAAACTTTTTTGCCAGGGGCCAAAATTACAGTCTGGTTTGTGGCCGAGGGCCGTACTGATAGGCCTGTGGGGGGCGGGGTCAAGGGGTGGAGTTACAGGTGTAAAAAACATTACTAGGCAATGCTGTATTTCGAAGCCAGCTATAAGTACAAAGCTACAAGGAGGATATTTTGACAATACATTTCTATTGTCATACAATATCATTCTTAAGAGGCATTGCATTGTAATCCCTGCTAGGTGGATATTCAGCACAGGTTTAACTGAGGCCGAAAAATAGGTACGTCAAAGAAAGATATACTAAGAACTTATTTTACACTTCATGTCTCCTGTTAGTGTCCTGTAATCTCGTACTATGTCTGAAACAGGATGCCTTAAGAGTTCATCCAGATGTAAGTCTGTTAGCTTATTTCTGAGTTTACTCTTCAACTGTCCTATTGTGGAAAACGAACTTTCACAAACATATGTTGACCTAAACATACAAATTACTTTCTGGGCCACTGTAAAAAGAGCAAGAAATTGTCAGAAGGCACAATGTTCCAGAATTCTTCTAGTGCTTGCCCCAAAAAAGATGATTCGAGAGCTGAATTGTGCTGCATGTCTATCAGCTCCATTTGCCCTTTTTCATGCCAATAAGTTCAACAACATCAAGATTTTGTGCACTCACCATCCAGGGGTTTTCAACCAGCCAAAACATGGGAGTGAGGGCTCGGAATTGAGAAAATCGCCTTTTTATCTTCTCAGAAATGTATGCAAGATATACACCAAGTGTTAGAAATTGAGTCTTTGGTTGGCAGTCAGATTCCCCCCCCTGTCCAAACAAGGACCCTCACTCTAGTCAGGGTAAGTCACACACAATCCAAATTATCCTGTGCCCACCCTCTGGTTGCTTGGCACTGAGCAGTCAGGCTTAACTTACAAGGCAATGTGTAAAGTATTTGTGCAATAAATCATGCAATAACACAGAAGAAGACCACAAAAATATACCACACATTGTTTAGAAGAATATATTTAATATTTATCTGGTAAGATGCAGGTCAAAATGATCAAGATGCAATAAGTATATGTTGAAATATCACTGTAAAAATGATATAAAGTGTCTTTAGTCTTTAAAAAGAAACAAATGTCTCTTGCAAGCACAAAGTACCTGGTTTGCGTTCAAATTCTCTGCAAGGGACCGCAGAGGAGGAGGTGCGTGGAAAACAGGGAGGTGTGCATCGATTTCTCCGGATGCACACAGATGATGTGTGGTTTATTTTCCACGCAGAGAAGGCTTTGAGTTGATTTCTGGCGCATGGACTTGGATCCTCTTTGTGTTGGGGTTTTTTTGGACGCCCCCGGGGATGATGCATTCAAATCCGGTGCTTACAGGACGAAGTCACAGGAGCTGCATCCATCCGGGTGGGCGATGCGTGGAAATCTCTCTAACGGGTGCTGCATTGATCACCTCGTTGGGAAGTCGGGCTGCGTCGTTCCGGTGTGCAGTGAATTTTTCGCTGTAGTGCAGGCTGTGCATCATTTCATGCAGGCTTGCGTTTCCACTGCACAAGGAGTTCTTTTGCAGGAATGAAGTCTTTTTGGTCCTGAGACTTCAGGGAACAGGAGGCAAGCTCTGTCTAAGCCCTTGGAGAGCACTTCTCAGAACAGCCAGAGAGCAGCAAGGCAGCAGGGCAACAGCAGAGCAGCAGTCCTTTGCAGAAAAGCAGTCAGGTGAGTCCTTTGGGCAGCCAGGCAGTTCTTCTTGGCAGGTTGCAGGTTCTGGTTCAGGGATTCTTCACCACTGGTATCTTGTCCACAAGTGTCTGTGAAGTAGAAGTATCTACCTTAGAAGTGTCTAAGTTGGTAGAGTCAGAGACCCTGCTTAAAAACCCAAATGTGCCTTTGAAGTGGGGGAGACTTAAAAGAGTGGTTTAGAAGTACACATGGTCCCCTTTCAGTTCCATCCTGTCTGCCAGGGTCCCAGTAGGGGGTGTGATAGTCCTTTGTGTGAGGGCAGGCTACTGTCCTTTGAGATGTAAGTGTCAGGCTCTCTACCCTCCCAGCCCAGGAAGACCCATTCAATATGCAGATGTATGCAGGTATGACTGAGCATCATGTGTTTGGGGTTGTCTGAGTGAATGCACGAGGGAGCTGTCAACTAAACCTAGCCAGACGTGAATTGGAAGGCACAGAAGGATTTTTAGTGTAGAGAAATGCTCACTTTCTAAAAGTAGCATTTCTAAAATAGTAATATAAAATCCAACTTCACCATTAAGCAGGATTTTGTATCACCATTCTGGCCATACTAAACATGACCTGGCTACTCCTTTCAGATCAAGATCTACCACTCAAACGGTATATGAGTGTAGCCCTAATGCTATCCTATGAAAGGAGCAGGCCTCACAGCAGTGTAAAATGAATTTAGGAGTTTTACACTACCATGAAATATAGAACACACATGTTCATGTCCCTCCTTCTACCTACATAACACCCTGCCCTATGGCCAACTAGGGCCTACCTACCTGCACACACAGGCACTGCAGAGGCAGGCCTGAGACATGGTTATGGGGCTACTTGTCTGGGTGGCACAACTAGTGCTGCAGCCCACTAGTAGCATTTCATTTACAGGCCCTGAGCACATGTAGTGCACTTGACTAGGGACTTACAATGAAATTGTGTATAAGCCAGCAAAAATGAGGTCAGAAAAAGAGAAGGAGGAAGGCAAAAATTTTGGGGGTGACCCTGCAGAAAGGCCATTTCCAACACCAAGATTTAGCATTGGCAGCATTTCTTGTGCATTTGGAAACCTCTGAGTCACAGCCAATAGTTTTGGGAAGTGGGTGAAGTCAGCAACATCCAGTTGTTCTTTGAATAGTGCAAACTTACTTTCAAATGAGTAAATTCTATTCATTATGGACCACACAAGTAGTTGTTTGCCTTGCAGCATCCAATTGAGAGCATTGAAGTGTGCAAATAGATTTGAAAGAAAATGGAGCATTAAAAGCCATTTCACATCCTTTAGTTCTGGGAATGATTTACCTCTACTGTTTACAAAGTGTTCAGTTTCAAGAAGCAAAGCAATGAACCGATCCAGAACTTTCCCTTTGCTTAGCCATCGCACTTCAGTGTGCATCAGGAGGTCTGTATATTCAGCTTCAGAAACCTGCAGCATAGCTTTAAAAAGCCTGTGGTTAAGGGCTTTAGCACAAATAAAATTAACAATTTTCACTGCGAGTTTTAGGACATTATTCAGGTCTCAGTGCTTTAATTTTGCACACACAACTTCCTGATGAATAATGCAGTGGTAGTCTATCACAGTCTGTCCGGTAAGCTTATTTTCAAGCAGAGATATAAAGCCTCTGTCATGACCTACCATAGCAGGAGCCCCATCTGTTGTGATGCTGACAAGAGTGTCCAGTGGTATGTGATATCTTTCAAAGTAGTTGCAGATGCTGTCCAGTATATCCTCTCCTCTTGTGTGCCCTTACAGTGGTAGAAGGCACAGGAGCTCTTCTTTGGGGTGAAAGAAGCGAATAGTTTAACAAAGCCACTTTTGCTGAAAGCACTTTTCAGTGCAATGGAAAGTTCTCAGTATATCCTGCGTTTTCGAGTTTTGTAGTGCCGTTCCAGGTTATATCTCTTAAGATTATTTACTTTCTCTTTGCAAAGCAAACAAGTGGCTTTCTCTTTTGGCCATTCAACAACCAAGTACTCTTCTTCCTATGCTGCCTAGAATGACCTATGTTCACTCTGTATGGATCTGGGTCGTTTGCAAGGATTGGTGACTGGACTGTAGGCCATTGCAGAGCTCTCAGGTGCGTTAGTTACTGCACAATGAGTAACAACGACTAGGAATCAGATTACTCCCTCACGACCGATGGACTGATACCACCTCACAACCGATGGACTGACACCACCTCACGACCGATGAACTGACACCACCTCATGACCGAAAGATTGACACCACCTCACGACCAATGGACCAACACCGCGTTACACTACAGACCTCTGTGAGCAATACCAAAGTAATGTTTATACAAAGTGATGTGTAAAAAGGAAATGATGCACATTGTGATTAAACGTACAATTGTTAACACACATGCTGGCCTTTGTCCATTCCCAGAGAAGCATGTTATAAAAAAAGATTTTTTGCAATTATGCTTGCAACTTGCTGGGCATCATACAGTGATAAGGAGGGGCCAATGAATGGTAAAAAGGCCCTTTTTTTCAGCACACTGGGGGACGCAGCAATAGAAATCCACTGTGCATGAAATGGCAGAACAACAAACTAATGCAGGACTGCAGCATACTTTAGGGGTGATAGATAAGGATTCAAGACACGCATTTTCACTTTTCCATAGGTAATGGACATTATACACAAACACAAACACAAAATAAATTATTTATTTTGGCAATCATGCCTCCTATCAACAATGGAAATGAAGAACAGGCAAAAACTTCAACAATTTGCATAAAAGTTTGTAGTACATTTTAAATTCATGTTTCACGATTTCTGTTATTAAAATCAAAAGTTATTATAATAATCAATAGAAATGCACGGATAATTCTTCATCCTTACTTATTCCTCCTAGCACCATTGTGTTACATCTTATAATCAACCGTGACTCAAGTTTTCTTAAGTCTAACGTCCCATTCCCTCCTCTCTCGTTCAATTTGACCCTGTCCAGGACCGTAACTTGTAGTTTATTAACATTTTTATCATGGTATTCTTTAAAATGTCTTGCAACTGGGTATGATTTATCTTCATTCTTAATTGCTCTCATATGTTCCAAAATTAATTTTTTTAGCCATATGTATTGTGCTACCAATATAACATTTATTGCATGGACATTTTAAAGCATAAACACTATAATCTGAGGAGCAAGATACATGTTTCCTTATTATAAAAGGTTTGTTTGTCCCTGGAAAATTTATCTCTTTGCAATTAGAACTATATCTGCAAGCTTTATACCTTCCACAAATAAAAAAACCTTGAATAGGTTTCACATTTTCAGTACTGCATAATAGACTGTAACTCAACATGTCTTTCAAGGACTGGCCCCTCCTAAAAGTGAAAGCCGGGAACTCATCCAATAGTTTACCTATATTCTCATCTGTTTTAAGGGCTGGACAAAATTTTAAGAAAGCTTTCTTAATTTCCTTCATCTTATCATGATATGAGGTGATAAACCTTATCTTTATATTTTCATCTTTAATGTCATCTATCTTCTCGACCAGAAGATCATCCCTTTTAATCTGTCTGACCCTCCTCACTGCCTTTTCAATTACAGCCTGTGAATAACCTCTTTCACTAAATCTTCTAGTCATAACTTTGACTTCATTCTCAAATGTGACATACAAGCTACAGTTTCTTCTAGCCCGTAAGAGCTCCCCATAGGGAATACTATGGATCAGATTTCTTGGGTGACTACTCATGGCATGAAGTAGACTATTGTCCGCAGTGTCTTTCCTATACAATTCACATACCAATCTCTTATTAACCACCTTAATTTTTACATCTAAAAATTCCAACTCAGATGAATTCATTGTGCAGCTAAACCTCAAGTTCAATTGATTGTCATTCAGTTCTTCAACAAAACTCATAGCTGATTCCTTATTGCCTTTCCAGATACAAAATATTTCATCAATATACCTCACCCACAGGACTGCTCGGTCTTCAAAACCTGTGATGTTCTCGACCACCTGTTCCTCCCACCCACCCAGGTAAAGACCTGCATAGCTGTGAGCGAAACAGGTCCCCATCGCAGTCCCCTGGCGTTGACGGTATAATGTATTATCAAAAATGAAAAAGTTATAAGCCAGACATATCTGCACCATATCTAATAACATTTCAGTATGTAGAAGGTACGATAATGACCTTGCCCTCAGAAAGTGTCTCACTGCCTTAATGCCATTCTCATGTGGTATGCATGTGTAAAGACTATTAACATCCAAACTCAATAGAAGGTAATCCTCCTCCCATCCTATTCCATTAATTATCCGTAGGAAATCTCTAGTGTCTTTAATATACGAGTGTAGAGCTTCCACAAAAGGATGCAAAAAATAATCAACATATTTGGAGACATTTTCCAACAGGCTCCCTATGGAAGACACAATGGGTCTCCCAGGTGGCTCCTTCGCGTTCTCATGTAACTTCGGTAGAAAATAGATTGCTGCTGTTTGTGGAAATTCTACCTTTAAAAACTGATATTCATCCCATTCAATTAGTCCTAATTCTTTCCATTCATCCAGTTTATCAAACCCTTTCTTCTTAGCTGTTAACATTTAATTCCTATCAACAACTGAATAGCTTTCTCTATCTTGCAATTGCCTTAATCCTTCCTTTAAGTAATTCTCTCTAGACAAGATTACAACATTTCCTCCTTTATCAGACTTTTTTATTATTATACTATCATCATTCTGTAAAGATTCAATTGCTTTCCGATGTTTAATTTGTAGATTGTCATATTTTGTCCTTCTGATATACCTCAAAGATTTCAAAACTTCAATTACACCTTTTTCAAACACATTAATTGCATCACACTTCACTGGTGGTGAAAAAACTGATTTAGGTTTGAAATTACTTGGACTTCTTACAGCAATTTCAATTCCTAATTGAGTTAAATTCAAGATTGGATCTTGTTCAGCTACTATATTCTCATCAAGTTCACACAACATGTGTAACAATTCAGTATCTCCAATTTCTAAATTTGAAGGCCTATTAATAATATTCACATCTTGATCCTTCACTTTTGTTTCAAACCACTTTTTCAATTTTTTCTTATAAAATGAAAAAAATCAATACGACTTTCAGTATAGTTAAATCATGTAACTGGACAGAATGATAATCCCAAAGATAACACTTCACGCTCTGTATCAGTAATATTTCTGTTGGAAAGGTTAACAACTGTCATTCTTTGTGTTGTGCAAAGGAGCTATTATATTATGAGAACTTCAGGACTACTTAAAGAAGTAATTACAAAGAGAAGAGCTGCAGATATTTGGTGTGTGAGTATATCAGATGAAACATATAATATAGAAATAAAAAAAAATATATAATAAGATATTGTTTTGATTAGGGGATTTAATAAATGTATGAAATTTGGTTCTTGATAACAACAAATAAGTTTGCACAAATTGATTTGGGAAATATGTACTCTCTTCTGTGTTATATGAAGTTAAGTAATTTGTACTCGTAGGAACACATTTTAAGATGGCCGCCATTATTTTGAAAGGGATGTAGTCTGTTTTCTATATTTATGTTTGGGGTTTGAGTTATAATAGGAAATGGAAGAAGGGCTCTGAATATCTCCGTGAACAAGGGAGCAGAGTCTCCTGAAACGCGTTGGTGTGAATTACTGCTATTGTTGTTTATCTGCCTGATTGAATAAACCTTCGATTGAAGCAAGTAAGTGACTGCGACGCCGCCTTCTGTGTTAAGAAGTAATTTGGGGAATTTGGAAGGGATTGCGACCCTTTCGTAGTCTGCCGTTGTTTTAAATATATATATATATATATATATACACATATATATATGTATGTATATATATATATATATACACACATACACACACAGATTCCGTGCCACAGCAGTATTTCAGCAGTTGTATTCCCCATCAACACACTTTTACATAGAAGCCTTTTTATTTGATATACCTCACCCATTTGTCTCTATAATGCCTCCAGAGACAGTCCAAAGATTGGATGAGCAGTGTTTAAGTCATGCTACTAAAATAGTTTGTGAACCTAATTATTGCATGAAACAGTAAAAGACCTGTCAAGTGTCAAAAGAGTGTCAACTATCGACCCGTGCATGCCACTCAGGCTAGTAGAATACATGCATCGTGGCCTCTCAATACCTCTGGTAATCCAACAAAAAGGATAAAGTGATTGAGTAAATCCTATTTGTGACATATGCTGTAGAGGAGAAGTAGGTTGCTTCATGCTGCAAGAACTACTACAGACCCTTACAGCCCTTCTACAGCTCCTAAGCAGGCTTCATCAAAGGCTTACTCCAAAACCAAGGGATTACAGCAATGCTAACTGACATTGAGAACTTAACTAAAATAGCTCTCTTCTTATCATGAACCAAGTTATCTACTGTTTCTCAAATAGCACAGTTGTGACTCTGTCCACATTGTATAATATATGGTCTCCTGGGAAAAGGTTATATCTCACCAAGGACCACAATTCACTGTAAAGGTTTGGCACAGTTAAATGTCATATTGACAGAGGTAAACCCTCTAAGTTATAAGCTGTGATTGCTTCTGCTAAAGAACTCTACCTTATCTTCCACAACTTCTTATTAAAATCCATGACGCTGATCTCAGCGCCCCGTTCTCTGTCTCTTTTGAATAATGCTTACTTGGAAAATTAGGTGGTGCATGCTTTGGAGTCTTGCTGGCTTGGCTATCATTTGTAGTGACCTCTCTGAAGAAGCCCTGAAGACAACTCAAGACTTCTGGGTCATGGCCCATAATTGTGGACACTTCTTATTGACTGCTGCCTTCCAAGCTATGGCCACGAACGAGGCTTATGATGGGGGCTGTGATTTGCCTCTACCTGTCAGTGGCCAATTACATATCAAGGGGACATTTTCCCGCATTGCCGCAGTGCATGAGATTGTCACACAAGTCCTGAAGTGTGGTAAAACTTTCTTGAACTGGAACAATGAGAAACTGTAATCTCATTTTGCTAGGTAAGATCCGAGTAGTGTTTACAAAAGGCCACAAGGTGGCACTGGTGTACAACATGAGGTAAAGGATACAATCAATATTTATTTATTGTTCCCTTTTCATCACTTGATTTTGCTTGCAAGGAAGTGTCCCTCATAGTCGCTGAAATGCCACTCATAAATACACTGAAATTTGGAAAATGTCACACAGCAGGGACAAACAGTTTGCATGAATTACCAGCTGGCTCCCCACGCTGTGATTAGTTGTAACTAATCACTGCTCAGGGAGCCACCTGGTAACAACCTATCGCCTCAGACTACCTGAGAGAGGCGACAACATGATTGAATGAGTTGCCGGGTGGCTCCCGCGCTGTAATTAGTGTGGGGAAACTGATCACAGCGCATGCACCACCAGGAAGCAGTTGAGAAAGCTGGCAGGATTACGCGCTACAATGTTGCTGGTAGTCTTCTTGCTACTTTGTTGCGGTTATGCATGCATCCTGGAGCAGTCAGCGGTCGATCCTTGGCAAAAGTCGAAGAGAGAAGTGCAGAGGAACTCTGGTGAGCTCTTGCATTCGTAATCTGATGAGATACTCACAGGAGAGACCCTAAATAGCCCGCAGAGGAGGATTGGCTACAGAGAAAGGTAAGCACCTATCAGGAGGGGTCTCTGACGTCACCTGCTGGCACTGGCCACTAAGAGCTGTCCATTGTGCCCTCACACCTCTGCATCCAAGATGGCAGGGGTCTGGGACACACTGGAGGAGCTCTGGGCACCTCCCCTGGGAGGTGCTGGTCAGGGGAGCGGTCACTCCCCTTTCCTTTGTCCAGTTTCGCGCCAGAGCAGGGCTGGGGGATCCCTGAACCAGTGTAGACTGGCTTATGCAAGGAGGGCACCATCTGTGCCCTTCAAAGCATTTCCAGAGGCCAGGAGAGGCTACTCCTCTCAGGCCCTTCACACCTATTTCCAAAGGGATATCTCTCAGAGGAAATCCTTTGTTCTGCTTTCCTGGGACTGGGCTGGCCATGCCCCAGGGGGCAGAAACCTGTCTGAGGGTTGGCAGCAGCGGTAGCGGCAGAGAAAACCCCAGAGAGTTAGTTTGGCAGTACCCGGGCTCTATGTTGGAGCCCCGGGATGCATGGAATTGTCCCCCCAATACCAGAATGGTATTGGGGTGACAATTCCATGATCCTAGACATGTTACATGGCCATGTTCGGAGTTACCATGGTGACGCTACATATAGGCATTGACCTATATGTAGTGCACGTGTGTAATGGTGTCCTCGCACTCACAAAGTCCGGGGAATTTGCCCTGAATAATGTGGAGTCACCTTGGCTAGTGCCAGGGTGCCCTCACACTTAGTAACTTTGTACCTAACCTTCACCAAGTGAGGGTTAGACAAAAAGGTAACTTATAAGTTACTTAAGTGCAGTGAAAATGGCTGTGAAATAACGTGGACATTATTTCACACAGGCTGCAGTGGCAGCCCTGTGTAAGAATTGTCTGAGCTCCCTATGGTTGGCAAAAGAAATGCTGCAGCCCATAGGGATCTCCTGGAACCCCAATACCCTTGGTACCTAGGTACCATATACTAGGGAATTATAAGGGTGTTCCAGTGTGCTAATGAGAATTGGTAAAATTAGTCACTAGCCTGTAATGACAATTTTAAAAGCACAGCAAGCATAAAAACCGAGGTTCTGGTTAGCAGAGCCTCAGTGATACAGTTAGGCACCAAACAGGGAACACATATAGGCCACAAACCTATGAGCACTGGGGTCCTGGCTAGCAGGATCCCAGTGACACATATCAAACATACTGACAACATAGGGTTTCCACTATGAGCACTGGGGCCTGGCTAGCAGGAACCCAGTGAGAAAGTAAAAACACCCTGACATATACTCACAAACAGGCCAAATGTAAGGGTAACAAGGCTAGAAAGAGGCTACCTTCCTACACAACCCCCCCAAACGAAGGACAATAAGGCTAACCTTGGCCAGTTGAGTCTTTATTGTCTAAGTGGTGATAATTGGAGAGTAGCTCTGCAATAGATTGGTGACTCCCTTTATCATCCACTATATGGTTACTTCCCTGTGGGGATGTAAACCACCCTGTTTGAAGTTTTTTAGCTAGCCAACAATGTGAAGTTATATTCTCAGAGTTCCCATTAGTGTGTTTATGTTTAGAGCAGTGGGAATTGTCCACTGGACCTCTATCAAATGATGAGAATGCCAGACAGGGATGCTGTCTCAGTAAAGACATAGCTGGGCAAAAACTTTGTTCATATAGCTGCAAGAGAGAACAGAGTTTCAGTTTCTCTTGAGTTGGAGCATGGCAGGAATACTGCCCTATGAGCTCCACACTAGGGCAGGGCTGCTGTCCTAAGTGTTGTGAGGCAGTGCAGGGTTGCTGCACTAAAGTTTCTCTGGGAGGGTTGGAGGGATGCTCCATGTTAACTAAAATGGTGCCCTTTTTCTCACCTATATTAGTTATCCCACAGAGAGGTACTTCTACCTCGGAGAGTACAGCTGTGCTAGCTAATGGTACAGGTACCATCTCAGGAGAGGTTTCTCCAACCACAGGAATGGTATCCTGAATGGCAGGGTGGGTAGGGGATACTTTGATGCCCTTTTCACCTGTTGGAGAAGGATCCTGAGTTTTCAGGCCTTTTTCTCTCCTTTGCTTTTTCATTTCAGCTGAAATGAGAGGAAGCAATTCCTCAGGGATACCCAGCATGGCTGCTTGGGTATTAAACTCTACCTTAGCCCAACCTGAGGCCTCTAGGTCATTACCTAAGAGACAGTCTACAGGGAATCTAGGTGATACTACCACCTGCTTAGGGCCAGTAACTCCACCCCCACTAAACTGAATTATAGCTAAGGGAAGGAACTTAGTGGAGTTATGGACATCAATAATCTTGTACTGTTGTCCAATGATGTGTTGTGCAGGAGACACTAGGTTTTCAGTCACCAAAGTGATACTGGTACCTGTGTCCCTGTAGGCCTGAGCCTCAACACCATTTATTGAAACTATCTGCCTGTACTTATCCATTGTAAGGGGACAAGCAGCCAGTGTAGCAAGGCCAATGCCACCAGGTGTGACAGAAACTGTCTTGGGACTGATTACCCCAGTTTCTATGATGGACCCATAAGTGAACCCAATTACACCCCTATTTTGACTGTTGCCAGCACTCCAACCACTACTACCACTACTGCTAGGGGCAATAGAGTTTGATGTATTAGTGGTGGTAGGCTTAGGGGGTTTACCTGGGCAGGACTTATCCCCTGGCCTATGGCCTTTGTTTTTACACACATAGCACCAGGGCTTTTTAATGTGTGTGGGTTGTGAGGAAGAGGAAGAAGATGATTTATCCCCACCCCCTGAAGAGTGTATAGGATTTGAAGAAGGCTCTTTAGTTTTACCTTTATCCCCATGCTTATCCTGAGATTTCTCACCATATTTCTTCTTGCCATCCTTGTCACCTCCCGTATGAACTTTTCTGTTCACTCTTGTTCTGACCCATTTGTCTGCCTTCTTTCCCAATTCTTGGGGAGAGATCAGATCTGAGTCTACCAATTACTGGTGCAACAAATCAGACACACAATTGTTAAGAATATGCTCTCTCAGGATTAGATTATACAGGCTTTCATAGTCAGTCACCTTACTGCCATGCAACAACCCTCCAAGGCCTTCTCTGAATAGCCTACAAAATCTGTCCAGTCTTGAGAGGACTCTTTTATGGTGTCCCTGAACTTAATCCTGTATTGTTCAGTGGTTAAGCCAAATCCATCCAAGAGTGCATCCTTCAAAACTTTGTAGTTATTAGCATCACTTTCTCTGACAGTAAGGAGCCTATCCCTACCCTTACCAGTGAAAGATAGCCACAAGATAGCAGCCCACTGTCTTTGAGGGACCAACTGTACCATACAGGCCCTCTCAAGTGCAGCAAACCACTTGTTAATGTCATCCCCCTCCTTGTAAGGGGGGACTATCTTATGCAGGTTTCTGGAATCTTGTTCTCTAACAGGATTCCTATAAAAAAAATGCTGCTGCCACCATGGGGTACTAACCCCAATCTCTGCCTTTCCCTCTCTACATCCAGATTCCCTGTCTAAGGCCAGCTGCTGCTGTTTAGGCTTCAGTCTGGCCTCTTCCAACCTCAGCTTTCTGAGTTCCCTTTCCATTACGTTATCCTCAGGGTGGGAGGCTTGGGAATTGTGAGACACAGAGGAAAGATGGGAATTGGCAGAGAAATACCTGTCCCTAACTGGCTGGACCCTAGTAGCCTGGCCTTTAGGAGTGAAAGGTGCCCTACTAATGTGTGACCTCCTCCCACTACCAGTGTCATTAGGTGACCTGCTAGCTGGTAGGTCTTTGGAAGAACCTTCCTCAGTCTCTTCAGGGGACTCCTCTGAGTCTGACTGGGTAACCTCCCCTCCAACCCCCTGTTCCTGAGATGGGCCAGACTGGTTCTGGTCACTTTCTAGGAGAAGGCTAAAGAGAAAGTCTTTGGTAGGATTCTTGCCAACGCTTAAACCTCTTCTATGCAGAGACCCCTCAAACTTTTAAAGTTTAAACTCTCATATTTTGCCTGAACAACTTTGGGAGTAAGCTCTACTGCAGACATGGTAGAAAAGGTTTAAGACGGGGAGAGAAAAAGTTTTAGAACTTTTGAAAGCACAAAGAAAAACACTTTTTCAAACTTTTTGAAAACTTTAGAAAGTTTTCTGAAACTTTTTAGAAAGTTTTAGAAGAGGAAAATTACACTGTTTAGGTCACTGTGTATATTTTGCAGTATTTGGTATATGGTTTTCTTATGAAAAGCACAAAAGTGGTAAAGCAATTACAAGTACTTATCCCACCGCTGAACCACCAATGTAGGAGGCTGGCCTGGCTTATAGTGGGTACCTAGTGGTACTTACACCTTGTGCCATGTCCAGCTATCCCTTATTAGTAGATTAGAGGTGTTCTAGCAGCTAAGGCTGATAGAGGTACCTATAGCAGAGCAGCTTAGGCTGAACTAGGAGACATGCAAAGCTACTATACCACTTAACACTATATCATAAGAAACACAATACTCAGAGTTACTAAAAATAAAGGTACTTTATTTTAGTGACAATATGCCAAAAGTATCTCAGAGGATATACTCCCTTGGGAGGTAAGTAAAATACACAAAATATATACATAGACCGAAATCAGGTAAGTAATACACTTAGAAAGTTAGAGCAAACACTGTAGAACACAGTATAATGCAATGGGAGACAATAGGCCTAGGGGCAACATAAACCATATACTCCAAAAGTGGAATGCGAACCACGAATGGACCCCAGGCCTAGTGTAGTGTGTAGAGGGTCTCTGGGAGTGTAAGAAAACACTAAGGGTGTCCAAGATACCCCACCCCAAGACCCTGAAAAGTAGGAGTAAAGTTACCCTACTACCCCAGAAAGACAGAAAAGTCGAGATAGGGGTTCTGCAAGAACAACAACTGACTGCAAAGTACTGAAGAAAGATTCCTGGACCTGAGGACCTGTAAAGAAAGGGGACCAAGTCCAAAAGTCACAAAAGTGTCCGGGGTGGGCAGGAGCCCACTAAACCCCGGATGAAGGTGCAAAAGGGCTGCCTCCGGGTGGAAAAAGCCAAAGATTCTGCACCAACGGAAGGTGGCAGGAACTTCTCCTTTGGTCAGAAGACGTCCCACAAAGTGCTGGAGGATGCAGAGTTGTTTCCACACAGAAAGACTGCAAACAAGCCTTGCTAGCCGCAAGAGTTGCGAGTGAGGTTTTTGGGTGCTGCCAGGGCCCAGAAAGGACCAGGAGGTCGCCCCTTGGAGGAGGAGACAGAGGGAGCGCTCAGCAACACAGAGAGCCCACGCAGAAGCAGGCAGCACCCGCAAAAGCCCCTGAACAGGCACTTAGAAGATCTGAGGATGGCGGTCAACTCGAGTTGGGCAATGCAGGACGGAGTGCTGGGGACCTGGGCTACGCTGTGCACGAAGGAATCCTTGCAAGAGTGCACAGAAGCCCTAGCAGCTGCAGTTCACGCGGTACACAGGATTACTGTCTGGCGTGAGGAGGCAAGGACTTACCTCCACCAAATTTGGACAGAAGGACCACTGGACTGTGGGGGTCACTTGGATCCAGCTCCTGTGTTCCAGGGACCACGCTCGTCGAGATGAGAGGGGACCCAGAGGACCAGTGATGTAGAAGTTTGGTCCCTGCGGTAGCCTGCAGTGACAGTTTTAAAAGCAGAGAGAGCATAAACACTGAGGTTCTGGTTAGCAGAGCCTCAGTGATACAGTTAAGCACCAAACAGGGAACACATATAGGCCACAAACTTATGAGCACTGGGGTCCTGGCTAGCAGGATCCCAGTGACACATATCAAACACACTGACAACATAGGGTTTCCACTATGAGCACTGGGGCCCTGGCTAGCAGGATCACAGTGAGACAGTAAAAACACCCTGACATATACTCACAAACAGGCCAAAAGTGGGGGTAACAAGGCTAGAAAGAGCCCATCTGCTCGCTTAGACAGATTTGGTGGAGTGTCGCCGGGCTGATAAAATAACGTCCACCACATCCGGTGGGAGAGAAAAAGAACACAGATTACCCCGTTCAATCTCCAGGCATGAAAGTGCAGGCTCTGGAGGAAGGGATGTAGAACCTGCCCCTGCGAGTCGAGGTCTGCCCTGAAAGGGAGACGGAGTGGAGGGCACATTGAGAGTTGGAGAAGGTCCGTGTACCACACCCTTCTTGGCCAATCCGGAGCTATTAATATGACTTGGGCCTGGTCTTGGCGAATCTTCCTCAGAACTCGAGGAATCAAGGGTATGGGGGGAAACGCGTAAAGCAACGGGCCGTTCCAGGACATCTGAAACCCGTCCCCCAACGCTTCCTGTACCGGATACTGGAGGCTGCAGAACAATGGGCAGTGCGCGTTCTCCCAAGTGGCAAACAGGTCTACCTGGGGAAACCCCCACATCCGGAAGATGGCAAGGACCAGATCTGGAGGAAGACACCACTTGTGATCGGCCGAGAGTAGCCGACTGAGACTGTCCGCATGCACATTTTTAACCCCGGCCAGATGGTTTGCTATTAAGCAAATCCGATAGTCCTTTGCCCAGGACCAGAGCCGCAGAGCCTCTCTGCAGAGAAGATACAACCCTACTCCTCCCTGCTTGTTGATGTACCACATCGCGGTCATGTTGTCCGTCAAGACTTGAACCGACTGACCACGAATGGAAGAGAGGAAGGCCTTGAGAACCAAATGTATTGTCCGCAATTCCAGCAGGTTGATGTGAAACACCTGCTCCACTGGAGACCAACAACCATTGATCTCCAGGTCCCCCAGGTGAGCTCCCCACCCCAAAGTGGAGGCATCTGTTATCACTGTGGCCACTGGAGGTGACAATGAGAACGGCTTTCCTTGAGACAGGTTGCCGACCGCAGCCCACCAGTGAAGATCCACTGCAGCGTCCCTAGAGATCCTTATCGACTCCTCGAGATCCCCCTTGTGCTGAAACCACTGCCTGCGGAGACACCACTGAAGAGCCTTCATGTGCCAGCGTGCATGAGTGACCAACAGAATGCAAGAAGCGAACAGACCGAGCAGACGAAGGACCTTGAGGACTGGAACAACCGCTCCTTCTTGAAACATTGGAATCAATGCCTGAATGTCCTGAATTCGCTGTGGTGGAGGAAAGGCTCGATTCAATGTAGTGTCCCGTACTGCCCCTATGAACAGGAGGCGTTGAGAGGGCTCCAGGTGAGACTTGGGCACGTTTATCGAAAAGCCCAGACTGAACAACAACTGGGTTGTCATCTGCAGGTGATGCAGCACAAGCTCCAGAGACTTGATTTTGACCAACCAATCGTCCAGGTAAGGGAATACTGCTATTCCCTTCCTCCTGAGGTTCGCTGCAACCACCGCCATCACCTTCATGAAGACTCGAGGCACGGAAGTAAGACCAAAAGGAAGGACCGCAAACTGGTAGTGTTGCGACCCCACCACAAAACAAAGATACTTCCTGTGTGACTTGAGAATGGGAATATGGAAATAAGCATCCTGCAAGTCAACAGACACCATCCAATCCTCCTTGTTCAATGCCATAAGTACCTGTACTAGAGTCAACATTTTGAATTTCTCCTGTTTGAGGAACCAATTCAAAATCCTCAGGTCCAGGATAGGCCTCAAATGACCATCCTTTTTGGGGATCGGAAAATACCTTGAATAACATCTCTGACCCCTCTCCTGCTCGGGAACCAACTCTACTGCACCTTTTGACAATAGGGATAGAACCTCCTGTTCTAACAACAGGAGATGATCTTCTGAACAAAAGGAAGGACGGGGAGGGAAGGGAGGAGGAATCTCCCGAAAGGGAAGGGCAAATCCTTTCCTTACCACACTGATGACCCACAAGTCAGATGTTATCGACAACCACATGGGAAGAAAAAAAGACAACCTTCCCCCTACAGGAGATACATGGGATGCAATGGTTAGAGGACTAGGGTTGCTTTCCCTGTTGTATCCCCCCTGAGGAAGAGGTACGGTGCTGCTGTTGGGTGGCCCCTCTAGTGCGGACTCTACCCTGCCCCCTAAAAGATCTGTAAGGGAGACTTGAGGGCTGCGGGCCTGCCTGCTGCGATCTCCCACGAAAGGACGCCCCTCGTCCAAATACTCTAAGATGTCTAAATGATCTAAAAGGGGTCGAAACAGCCTGCAGGCCCAAGGATTTTGCCATGCCCTACACTCCTTAAAGCACTCCAATGCAGAGTCAGCTTTAGTGCCAAATAATGTATCGCCATCAAAGGGCAAGTCTAAGAGAGTGGCTTGGACATCCGACGAAAACCCAGACGTACGCAACCAAGCATGACCTCTGGTAGTGATGGAGGTTCCCATGGCTCTAGCAACAGAGTCTGTGGTGTCCAGTACTGATTGTATGACCCGCGTCGCCGCCGTCTGGGCATCCGTGAGGAGTCCTTGCAAGTCTTGGGGCATATCAGGCAACGCTGCTTTAGCTGATCCATTATAGCATGAATGTATCTACCCAGGATACACATGGCATTAGCTGATTTCAGTGCCATGCTGCATGATGAGAAAACCTTCTTTGCAGACTGCTCCATGCGTTTGGACTCCCTGTTGGATGGCACACCAGGGAAGGAGCCAGGAGCAGACCGTGACGAACAAGACGCCTGCACCACCAGACTCTCAGGAGACGGATGTTTGGAAAGGAATTCAGGGTCCCCAGGTGCTGACCTATACCATCTGGCCACTGACCTGTTCACTGCTGACGAAGAAACAGGCTTTTTCCAAACCTCAACTATGGGATCCATAAGAGCTTCAATTAAAGGCAACAACGGATCCTTAATAGCAGTGGCAGGATGTAGCACCTCCGTCAGGATATTCGTCTTGACCTGGGCCATCGGAAGTGGGAGTTCTAAGAAATCAGCAGCCTTCCTGATAACAGAATGAAACGAGGTTGCCTCCTCAGTATATTCCCCTGGCGAGGCCAAATCCCACTCCGGGGAAGTATCCAGCCCACTGGCAGTGTCCAACCCGTGAAAGTCACCTAGGGGCTCCACAATCTCCCCTTCCTCAAGGAGCTGTCTCTGGTATTCTCTCTCCTCCAACAATCTGAGGGCCTTCCTTTGGGAACGCAATTTCGCCTCCAGTCTCGGCGTCGACAAAGAGTTGGCTGATGTTGGAGAGCGGCGTTCAGAAGGCGTCACCACATGATCTCCAGACCCCTCCGACGCCGGAGATGGATCCATCGGCACCGTGGACACTTGATCTTCACCCATCAAGGCCATCGGACTTCGGGACGCCTCCATCTGAATAGACACCGGCGTCAAAGGTCTTTCCACCGACATCGACGGCTGCATCGCCGGTACCAGCGCCGGACTAGTGTCTCCTGCCCGACAGAATGGCATGAACAGCGTCAGTCTATAAGGAGCCGGAGCGCCTAAATTAAACGCCAAGGGACCAGTGGGGCCAGCCGGCGCACCACTTCCCGGCGCCATGCTCTGAAACATGGCAAACATGGAATTAAGGAATGCCGCTGGATCCGTCCCCGGAGCAGGGAAAGCAGGAGGAGCCAGACTCGGATCCTGTACATCTGGATGCGCCGGAGATGAGCGAGGACTCTGAGGCTCCACCACCTCAAAGACCGACGGAGCCGGAGAAGATTGCGGAGTCTAAGGCTGAAGAGTCACCGACGGGCTGACCTCCCAGGACTTATGGCGCTGAGCAGATGGAGACCTCGACGTCGAACGGCTTCCTCTGGAACGACGCCGGGAATCGTGATGGCGTTGTTTCATATGATTCTTTGACGACTTCCCCGACGAAGACCTATGGTGACTCCTCTTCTCCTTTTTAGTTTTTGCTAAATATAATTTGGCTTCACGCTCCTTCAGAGCTTCGGGGTTCATTTTCTGGCACGAACCACACTCCTGGATGTCGTGGTCCGAGCTCAGACACCATAGACAGTCGTTATGCGGGTCAGTGACTGACATTCGACCTCCGCATTCACTGCAAGGCTTGAACCCTGACATCTTCGGAGCAGACATCCCGAAAAAACACAAAGTATCCCTTTCAACAGCAAACGATACAAGAGCTGGAGAAATAACCATTATTGAAGGCACGGAAAAAAGGGAACTCATTAGGTGAGGAATACACAGGTAGTTGTATCCATCAGAAGAGCAAGTTACTTACCTTTGGTAACGCTTTTTCTGGTGGATACACTAGCTACCTGTGGATTCCTCATGCTGGCACATGAGGGCTCTTCAATGGTGTCTCCACAGGCAGTGGTTTCAGCACAGGGAGGATCTCAAGGAGTCAATAAGGATCTCCAGGGACACTGCAGTGGCTCTTCAATAGTGGGCTGCGGTCAGCAACCTGTCTCAAGGAAAGCTGTTCTCATTGCCACTTCCAGTGGCCACAGTGATAACAGATGCCTCCACTTTGGGGTGGGGAGCTCACCTGGGGGACCTGGAGATCAAAGGTTGTTGGTCTCCAGTGGAGCAGTTGTTTCATATCAACCTGCTGGAATTGCGGGCGATACGTTTGGCTCTCACGTCCTTCCTCCCTTCCATTTGCAGTCAGTCGGTTCAAGTCTTGACGGACAACATCACTGCGATGTGGTACATCAACAAGCAGGGAGGAGTAGGGTCGTATCTTCTCTGCAGAGAGGCTCTGCGGCTCTGGTCCTGGGCAAAGGACCATTGGATTTGCTTAGTAGCAAACCATCTGGCCGGGGTTCAAAACGTGCATGCGGACAGTCTCAGTTGGCTACTGTCGGCAGATCACAAGTGGCGTCTTCATCCAGATCTGGTCCTTTCCATCTTCCGGATGTGGGGGTTTCCCCAGGTAGACCAGTTTGGCACTCGGGAGAACATGCACTGCCCATTGTTCTGCAGCCTCCAGTATTCGGTGCAGGAAGCGTTGGAGGACGCATTTCAGATGTCCTGGAACGGCCAGTTGCTTTACTCGTTTCCCCCCATACCCTTGATTCCTCAAGTTCTGAGGAAGATTCTCAAGACCGGGCCCAAGTCATATTAATAGCTCAGGATTGGCCAAGAAGGGTGTGGTACACGGACCTTCTCCAACTCTCAATGTGCCATCTGCTCCGTCTCCCTTTTAGGGCAGACCTCCTCTTGCAGTCGCAGGGGCAGGTTCTACACCCACACATCCAGAGCCTGCACCTTCATGCCTGGAGATTGAACGGGGCAATCTGAGTTCTTTTTCTCTCCCACCGGATGTGGTGGACGTTATTTTATCGGCCCGGCGGCACTCCACCAAATCTGTCTATGTGAGCAGATGGGCTAGATTCGTTGGTTGGTGTGGAGAGAGGCAAATTAATACCTTAAGTGCCCATTTGTTGGACATATTGATGTTTGCATTGTCCTTGGCACACCAAGGCTGCGCTGTTGCTACTGTTAAGTGCTATCTTTCGGCCCTCTCAGCCTTCTTATGCCTTCCTGATCAAACCTCTTTGTTCAAATCCCCTTTAGTGTTGAGGTTTTTGAAGGGGCTTACCAATAGGTTTCCTCCGACTCTGTTTCTTATGCCCCAGTGGGATTTAAATCTGGTCTTAACCTTTTTGATGGGCTCTCCTTTTGAGCCGCTACATTCTTGCCCTTTAAGATTTTTAGTCCTAAAGACTGTGTTTCTTACGCCCATCATGTCTGCTAGGCATGTAAGTGAGCTTCAAGCTCTTTGTGTTCACCCTCTTTTTACAACCTTTCATAAGGACAAAGTGGTGCTGAGGACCAGGGCGGCTTTCCTCCCCAAGGTAGTGACTCCTTTTCATTTGGGACAGTCTATCACTCTCTCGTCATTCTATCTCCTCCACATCCATCTAAGGAGGAGGAGAGGCTCCATCGACTGGACCCAAGGTGGGCTCTCAGTTTTTACATAGACAGGATGAGAGAGTTCCGCTTGGACGCCCAACTCTTTGTCGGATACGTGGGGAAGAGGAAGGGGAAAGCCGTCCACAAACGAACGCTATCCAGGTGGGTCGTTCTTTGTATTAAGATATGTTATTCATTGGCGAAGAAAGATCCACATCAGCCCTGGCTAGAGGTGTTCCAGTGGCAGACATTTGTAAGGCCGTGACCTGGGTGTCCCTCCACACTTTCGTAAAGCATTATTGCTTGGATTCAGAGGTGAGGGGGATGGCCTTTTTGCGCGGTATGTGCTGCGGGATTTCTTGGTATGATCAGTCAGACTCCCACCTCCGAGGCGGTACTGCTTTGGGACTCTATTCATTAGGTGAGGAATCCACAGGTAGTTGTATCCATCAGAAAAGCAAGTTACTTACCTTCGGTAATGCTTTTTCTGGTGGATACACTAGCTATCTGTGGATTCCTCACGGTCCCTCCCGCCTCCCCATAGTCTGTCTGGTCATAGCGAGATTTCCTTGGGTGTGTACATGTATATTTGATTGTTTCTGCATTATGAGGGTATACATTTATATATATTTGTATATATGTTTATATTTGTACTGTATGTATTGGTATACATTGATGGCTATGTACATTTTTTACAAATATGTGTTGATACTGTTGCCATTATTAATTATTTACTTTTCTGTAAAAGTTTTCTTGAATATGGTCATGATGAGTATGGAATTTCAATATTCACCTATTCGCCTCAAAGGCACGTACAAAATGGCGTAAACTGACGTCAGCACGCCGGCGAGGACCTCTTATTGCCACGATGCCGTCAGACGGATCCGCGTGGAGTCAGGCAATTGTGACATCCTCGCCGACATGCAGAGCTGGAAAGAAGATTCAGTCGAATGCTGAGCATGGGGAGAATTCTTATGCTTTGGGAACGGACAAACCCTAACTGTACAAAAACTCATGCTAAATTTGTTACGCTTCAGCGGCAAATAAACCATTCCACTGGGTACGAATGAAACTTGTGGGAAAAATTGTGGCACAATCCTGCACATTCCAGACATGCAATGGGGCACCTCTAAGCTTAGTTACTCTCTTAACTGCAGTGCGGCAAGTTTGCATACACTCATCCCTGGGAGCATTACCTCTGCACCCCCATCACCATATATACCTCGACCCTGGACATTGCCAGAGAAGATCTGTCAGAACTTTGCCAACACCCACTAAGGAAGAAGGCAACTCTGTTGCATCAGGCTTGAGGGAAAAGAACTGCTGATTATTCTGGCTGGGCTCAGTACAGGGACATTCCAGGAAAATTGAGACTGTTCACCAATGCACAAGTATCAGCTGAAGGGTCCATAACCTTCTTCACCATGCAGACAAAAGCAAACTCCAGCTGGTTGCAAATAACCAGGTAGGAAATGCTCAAAATGATGAACAGCACTGAGCTCGGCATTTAATGCAATCAAGGTAGAACTGAGAGCCATCCGCCTCATGGTGATGCAACATCAGTATGTGTTGAACTTGATGACCACAATGGAGTGTGGGGTATGCGCGAAGTTCAGTGCATCTTGCTGTTCATTCATACCCCAATGACAGGGACAATGGAACTCCGACTCTTGCCATGCAAGCCTTGCATCGACTACAAAAAGACATGTGTGAAGAGGGAGTTGCCCCTAAGCAGGAGTGGTTCACAAACTATTTTTCCTGGCATTCCCCGGTGGCTGACCAGTCTGTGCACGTCATTGTTGCCTGTTTTCATGGTATTACTGTTTTTGTGTGGTTTCCTACAAGTGAGGGGTTTCTGCTGTAAAAACGAAGTCCTCAAATTGGGTAGAATGCAAATAGCTAGGGAAGTGGGACAACAAGCCCCCAACAATGTGATTTTCATGATGCATGGGTTAGATGTTGTAGTTGAAAATTCAGCTAGAGGGAGGGATGTTAATATTGGAATAGTCGATGTTGATGCACACAATGATACATTCACATATAAGAACAAAGGGCCAGACGTACAAATCCTGTTTGCATGTCTTAACAGTCCGAATCGGTATTTCGGGTCATTAGGAAATGCAGACTGGCCTTTTCTAATGTACAAATCCCTTAAAGGAATTGCAAATTACAATTTCTACCTTGTAGAAATTGCAATTTGCGATTCCCAGAACAGGAAATGCAAATAGGGATTTCCTATTTGCATTTCTTATTCTGATGTACCATGCATTTCCAAAATGCGATTTGGATATTTTGGAGATGCAATTACCACTGATTTGAAGTCGGTGGTAACAAGGTGCAATTTAAAAAACAGCACCCAAAGGTGCTTTTTTTAAATTGCACTAGAGCACACACATACCCCTTAGACATATGTGTGCTCTACAAGGGCACCCCTATTTTCTGGGTGGACCAAGTGGGGCCTTTTTCCCATTGCAATCCCTGGTTTTGCATTTCCTAAATAGGATTTCTTAGTAAAAAATCACTATTTAGGAAATGCAAAACCGACCGACTGACTGTAATGCAGTGGGATTTCTTAATACAGAATTCCTAATAGTGATTCCTATTTTGTAGGAATCCATGTTGGAAAATCTGTATCTTTGTACATAGCATTTTGCATTTCTTAAATAGCGATTTCTATGAAGTCGCTATTTAAGAAATAAAAAATTGCATTTTTTTACATCTAGCCCAAAGTCTCATCATCACTATTAGATTCTCCTGTTGTGAACTCTCCATCCACCCCAACACAAAGATACGTGGTCAGGTAGGATCCGAGACCTAGGTCTGAGGTCACTGACCGACAGGTCACAGGTTGGGTAGTATGTAGCCGGCAGACAAATGCGCAAACAGGAAACTTAGATCAGATCCCACAGATAGGCGCAGGGACACCACAATGGTCCCAGGTGATTGGCCCCAAAAAACACACATGACCAGAATGGTGCATGCAGTCCCAAAAATACCATAAAGTTAGTTGCCACATGTAGTTAGGAACACTTAACCAATCAGAGCACAGCAACACACAGCAACCATGCGCTCCTCAGGCCGGACATCTGAACACATACTTGCTGGCCCACATTGGGTCCACGCAAGGTCGAAGCCCACCTGCATTTGTTGTCAGGACTTTTTAATTATGACTCCATGACAATTGTTTGCATTCTTTATCCAAGAAAGGATTTTTAAAATTATTTTATGGCACTCAGAGATTTGTACAAAAATCCATTCCAAACCGATGTACATTGAGAGACAGTCCCCAGACTCCTGTTCTTGAACTGCTCTCCCGGACGTAATGTTTATTTAAACTTACCATTCCTGTTTTGCCAAACACCTCTTGTCTTCTGTTTTTTCAGGTAAATTCACATTTGAGCAACAAAAGCATTAGCCATAGAATGAGGCGTGACCTCCTCCCCGTGGAAAGCTGCAAAGGGTGTTGGCCCAAAAGGCGAGCTTCAAAGTTGAAGCCATCTTTGAAGGGCTGCTGGTAACAACACTCCTGAGCGGGATGCCTTTTGTTCCTGTTGACATCTAGATGAAAGGGCCAAAAGGGGAAACCAGTATTTGAACTGATTTTCCTGTGGGTGGGTAGCCCACTGGTAGCCACACCCTGAAGGTGAGCTACCTTGCTTCTCTTGACCAAGAAGGGGTTGTGCCATTCTGAAAGGGGCAAGAATGGGGTACTCTGAGATAACCAGGTGCCACACATCACAGCAACTGCATCACTACCGAAGAGGGGACCCAGTTGCCATGGCAAGTGACCGCGTGGTCCCCTCAGGGCATGTTTCTGGGATAACATGTGCACCCTTGGCACACTCACCATTAATTCACGATTGGAGAAGAAGAGATGACCGAAGAAGGCTCGTCCTGCTGGTGAGCTGGAGCTGTGCCTGTGGCTTCTGACTTCAGGAAAACTTGATTTCCCAGCTTCACCAACTCCAGTGACTACAAGGATCAGGTGGCTGGTCCCCTAGAACCTGCTACAAGGACACAAGAGTGGAAAGAACCCAACCGGACAAAGTGGTAGCCTACGTTGAAGTTTTCCTGCTACCATCGTCAGGCACACCAACAAAGGAATCCGAGCTAGACAATTCTGCACCTGACACTGCCAGACCCGGGAGAGCTGTCAGTGACTGGATTTGTTGGATTACAAGGGCTCAAGCCCCCACCAAATGTTTTGCTTGTCGCTGCAGCAAAAAAGATTTCAATTGATGTCGGTCTATGTGATCAGGTTCGCCCCACATCACCAGTGGATCCAGGAACAACCACAGAGGCACCCCTGTTGACCACATCACTACTGGAGCATTTTTGTGAGCATATTTGCCTGTATCCCTCAAAATCAGTACCACTCAGTTGTTTCCTATGGCGGCCTTGTGTTAAAGTTGTGTTCTTGCCTTAAAATCACTCTGGTGGCCAGGTAACTGTACAAAGTATCCTTTCTGACCCCCTAAACCTCGTCCCTGTTGGATTTGGTTGCCCCAGCTGTGCCAGAATACACCAACTAGCTTTTTCAAAGTTTCCAAACGTTTTCAAACTTTACGATTGCCAATACTTGTTTGCGGTTGCATTTAAAGGTATTTAAAAGCTCTAAAATTTGTAACTCCTGAACCCTCCGGCTGATTTTAATGATCAAGGACCCTAAAAATACATAAAAATATGTTTTTTTTTTTAAATCGTTGTTGTGTCTTTTTATTGGTTTATGATTTTCTTATTTTGCTCTATGGTGCTGTTAAATGCTTTACACTAAGGGCCAGATGTATCAAAAGTTTTTGCATTCGTAAACGGTGCGAATCGCAAAAATCGTCCGTTTGCGAATGCAAAAACGTGGTCTGCGATGCATGAAAGGTATTTGCAGATCAAAAATAAGAAATCGCAAACATTTCGATTTTTTGCGTTGCGATCTGGGTTTGCGAGTCGCATTTTGCGATTCGGTATTTCCAGTAGGAAATTGCGAGGCGCAAAATGCGATTTGCAAAATCCAAGTCACAATTCGATGCATTAAAAAATCGCAAATTGCGATTTTTCGCAGAATGGCATTCTGCACATTCAAAATACCACTAAGTGAAACCAGGTGGCAACCAGGTGCAACCTATATAAAGAGGCCCAGAATGACTCAGACTCTTTTCCACAATGGCTGCACTCTATGTCATGGCGAGGAGAATGAGGATCCTGGCAGGTTTGAGGAGACAGGAGCGCATTTTCAGAGTGCGCATTACACTTTTTAACCAGACAGAGGAGGAAATATTTGAGAGGTATAGGTTGAACTCAGCCATGATACTTGATCTGATAGCTGAGCTACAACCCATACTGCAGCGCAGATCACAAAGAACTCATAGCATACCCACCCATGTGCAGGTATTATGCTCCCTCCACCTACTCGCCTCAGGGAGCTATCAAGGGGTCATAGCAGCAGCTGGAGGGGTATCACAGAGTACCCTCTCTAGATTTTTCAATGCATTTATCAACGTCATGCTGAGCAGGATACACCAGTACATCAGATTCCCCCACACCCCACAGGATATACAGCAGAAAAAAATAGATTTCTAACAGATAGCACAGTTCCCCCACGTCCTAGGTGCCATAGATGGGACACATGTTGCAATCTATCTACTATCAGCCACAGAGTATGGGTACCACAACCATAAATACCAACATTCCATGAATATACAGGTGATATGCAATGCCTCCTACATCATTACTGATCTGGTGGCCAGGTACCCAGGGAGCACACATGATTTGTACATCTTTCGCCATAGCGGCATTCACACAAGACTGCTAGCTGGGGAATTTGGAGAAGGATATCTATAAGGTATTGTCCCTCTGTACACTGGCCCATTGATGGCGTGCTGATGTCAGATGGCTCAGTTACTCAATATACCTTCTGTCCCTTCCAGGAGACAGTGCCTACGCAGTGCGCACCTACATGATGACGCCCTACCTCAATCCTGCAACACCTGCTGAACGGAGATACAATGCAGCACACAGGGCGACCCGCAATGTGGTGGAGCGCACCTTTGGGCTGCTGAAGAGTCGCTTCCGGTGCCTCCACAAAAGTGGAGAGGCACTACAGTACAGCCCAGAGACAACATGTAGAATGGTGGCTACTTGTGCAATCTTGCACAATATAGCTACCACCAGGAGCATACCTGTAGAAATATGTGATACTGAATCTGATGAGGATGATGATCCCATACCACCCCTGCAGCCAGCAGACAGGACCAGTGCAGCAGAGGGAAGGCAAAGGCGTGCTGACATCACACACAACCATTTCAGATGTAAGTATGAATAAGACAAATGCACTGACAAATGTACCTGAAGTGAAGTAAATTTATTACCTTAATGTCAGGTAATGTTAGTCCAACGAATACCAACAAAAGTGAGTTAAAGAATAGAAACAATAGAAGTTCAGAATAAAACACTATTACTTCATAGTGTACTCATTACCCCTCTGGCCGCTACAGTTACTTCTTGCGGCCACACACACCACTGGGGTGCCCAGTTGCCTCACTGGCAGCTTGATTGGCTGCCTGAGTGGCAGTGCTGTGCCTGGCACTGCGCCGGCTGGTGTCCATTGCGGGTACAGCTAGGCTTCTGAGGCTGGAAGTGTCCTCCGTGTACCCCAGTCCAAGCTCACTAGGTGTGGCTGACCTGTGACCCATGATGTTGTCTATCACATTTGTGATTTGGACAAGTCCGTGAGCCACATCCCTGCTGCTGTGTGCTGCCTCCACCTGTGCAGCCACTGCACGACGTGCAATCTGTGAGGTAGAAATAGCTAGCCTATTGACAGAGCGACAGAATCCCCCGAACATGTTCATGAATCGTCGCTTCTGCCTGCGGTGGCTCATCCTTCATGGCACAGCTCCTGGCATAGTTCCCGCACAGCAGAAGTGAGATCCCTTGTGTCCTGCAATGCCTGCACCTGTCCCTCATTCAGCTGTTCTATATTTTTATTCAGGCACTCCAGCTGGCGATGCAGGCCCCCCATGTTGGCATCATGTTGCTGCATTTTGTTTTGTAAACCAGTGATCTTTTTGTTATGCAGGCGCTGCTGCTGCAACATAGCTGCTTCCAGGCCACCAAAGAAGGAGGTTCCCTCACCTGCCTCATACGCCTGTGCACCTGCATTTGTCACCATCCTGCGGGGTGCTGTGGTCTGCTACGAACTGGTCTCCTGCATCTGGGTGCGTCTGCCAGTTGGGGATGGTGTATGTGGCCCTTCCTGCTGCTCATCTGAGTCCTGACTGAGCTCTGGCAGTGGCAATGCCCTGGGCCTGCGTCGGAGTGGTGCAATAGTGAGAGACCCACTCATGTTGAAGTCTGAGGCTCGATGGGTGTCATTCTCCCCTACGCTGGCACATGCTGTGGCTGCTAGGCCTGGCCCACCTGCAACGACAATATGCAGCATGTCACTTGTGTTTGTTACAATAAAGGTCACACAATGGTAATAAAGGTACAGGTACTTCTTTTCACTGTGTTGTGGGTGTTGTGTTCCTCTGGGTGTCGGTCTACTTAATTACATTATATGTGCTACTTTCAGCTCTGAGTTGTGGACTGCCACTTTCATAATGCATTGTTGTGCTGCTTCTAAGATGTGGAATGGACTACTTCTCACAATGTTTTACATTACTTGCTATTTGTGCTTACACATATGGGGTTACAATTCAATATTGCACTTACCTTTGCTGGTACTTGGTGTGCAGGAGGTGTCTATCTCTGTGACCCCACTCACTGCTTCAGGGAGGAGTGTGGACTCCACTAGGTCCTCTAACGGGGTGGATGGTGACTCTGTGGGTGGACCGCCTCCTGTGCCCCTGGCCTCCTGCAGTCTTCTTGCCACCCTCTCCTTGGCACGGGACCACAGGTCATACCACCTCTTCTTAATTTCTTCGACCGAGCGCTGTGCCACTCCAATAGCGCAGATCTTAGTTTGTATGTCTGCCCAGAGTCTCCTTTTCTCACTCTCCGGCACCTGGAGTGAGCTTTTGCCGAAAAGGCGGTCATGGCTCCGGACCACCTCCTCTGTCAGCACCTCCAGCTCTTGCTCGCTAAATTTGAGCTTCCGCTTTCGTTCTCCCTTCTCCTTTCCTTGGGCTGAGGTGTCCATGGTTGTTCAGGTGTGCTGCCTCCTTCAGAGTGTTGCTCAGTGTAGCTTAGCTGACTCTCTCTGGATGCTGGTTTGGGTGTGGCACCTGAAACTGCCTGGGATGACTCACTTCCTGCTTGTGATGTCATCAGGCTCCTCCAGGTGTGCTTTCTCGAAATTTCTCCCAATTTGCGATTTTCAATTACCGAATCGCAATTTGCGAAAATGCAAATTGCGCTTTGGTAATTGGGCCTCGCAAACCACAAATTGCGATTTTTAGGAAATCGCTAATTCCGAATCCCAATTATGGTACATGGCCTATTGCAACCCGGAAATAGCAATTTCTTAAAAATCGCTATTTGTGATTCGCAATGCCATTTCTCTATACATCTGGCCCTAGATTACTAGGGAGTTAACAGAAAAAACAGCTGCAGGTGTTGAAAGTATATGTTTGACTCTGCATGTCAGAATGTTTTACTGAAATAGATGAAGAAGATATTTGAGGACTCATATGAGCTTTTTAGAGTACTGACCATAATTGATACGACAAGAAAAAATCTCTAATTTACTACAATATCATCCACAGGAAAAAAGCTTTCAGTTATACAGTTTTGATTCCATTGAAGGAGAGTTTTATAATAGCATTCACAATATCATTAACATGATAAAAGGGGTGGCGGAGCCAACAAGATGGCCATCTAGATGTGTTTCATCGAGATCCGGATGGTCCGTTAACAATCCTAACAATCCTGCAGCAAAATCCTGTGTACGGTGACAAAAAAGTACCTGGAGAAGAAGCCCGGTACGGGGACCGCCGAGACAGTTCCCTACCGAGGCCCAGCGAGGCCTCAACCAGTGCAGGTGGGCTCTGGGTTGCGGCCCGCCATGACGCTCTGGACAGCGCCTGGAGTTGCGGCCTTTCCCAGCTGGCAGCTGGGTCCTGGCCAGCGCTCCCCTCCCACAACCTGTGCTGGGACCGGAATGCACTGAGACGGGGGCCCCCAAGTTTCAAGCTGTGCAGCATGAACTGAATGGGCCCGGGTTGCATGGACAACAAAAAGAGGCCTCAAGACCATAACACAGACACTTGGAGGCATAGGGGGAACAAGGAAATAACCAGCGCCAAGACCACCTGGGCATAAAAGCAGAAATTGTACAGTGGAAGCCCACGCTTAGTACCGTTGGTTTGATACAGGTGGGGGCATGGCGAGACAGATTTCTGTGGCTGATTGACTGGTGGGCCAGCTAGAGGAGACACCTGAGCTGTGGTTTTGGGACTGACTAGGCTTCTGGAGGTTGCCCGGTGAGCCACTAGAAAGACCTGGGAAATTCTATTGTACCGGTATTGGCTTTGAGTACGAGACGCTAGCACAATCTGGAGACATGGGAAAGGATAAAGGAGGGCTACAGTCCCAGGTCAATAAGATTGTTAACTATACTCAATTCACCCATGGTAAAGACAGAATGAGCACGAACACCCCCAGAAACACTCGGGGCACCATAGAGAGCCGTGACCCCCAAGAACCATCCATGTCTGATATCCTGAATGAAATCAAGGGTGCACGCACTGAAATGGTCACCAAAATTTACACTATGGTGGTGGATATTATACTACTGCGTACAGACCTACGTAAAGTGGCGGACAGAGTGACAGAAGCAGAGGATGCCATTGGAGTGCTTAACCGTGAGGTGGATACCCTGAAAGACACTGCCACCTCTCTCCAGAAGCTTACTGTGCTATTTGAGGACCGGGCGGAGGACCCGGAGGGAAGGTCCCGCCGGAACAATTTACACTTCTTAGGATTCCCGGAGGGGGTGGAAGGGCGAAATGTGGAACAATTCCAGGAAACATGGCTGGTCACAGTAGCCCCCCGGAGGAACGTTCCCCCTTTTTCAATGTTGAGTGCGCCCACAGGGCCATGATGTCTCCTCCTTGGTAGGGGGTGCCGCAGAGTACTATTATTACTCGTTTCTTTCACTACAGGGATCGAGACGTGATCCTACAGCAGGTGCGGAACAATGGACAGACACTCTATGACGGACACCAAATATTGGTATTTCCGGACCACACCCAGAAGGGGACGTCAAGAAAAGGATGCAAGACTTAAATCTGTGCTACAGCTTGGTGTTTCCAGCAAACTCAGAGTAATTCATAGCAATAAGGTACATTTTTTTACGGACCCACAAGAGGTGAGCGAATGGGTGGACATGGTGTCCTTGCGAATGGGATCCCGTCAGGTCCTGGAGACAGACAGAACGGAAGCTCGTGGGAGCCAGCGTGCAAGGATACGCACCCAGAAACCATTGCAACGTGGCGTCCCATCACTTGCTCCAACAGGCAGAATTACTGTGCAACCAGATGGCACTCTGGCCGCTGAGGGAGATGAATTGTATGGTCAAAATGCATTTGAAGAACAGCAAAGACACCCTGACTCGGACACAGACGCTACAGGGCATGGTCAGCTTTGAAAGAATGAGCTGCCTACAGCAAAGTGGTCCTAGGGGGTGTGGGGGGAAACTGCAGTAGATAAAAGGAAGAATGAGGGTGGCACAGTCTCTGAGAATGATTCCTGTTGGCTGAACCTATTTTAGCCTTAAACAATGATTTATATGCTATTAAGAAATGCTAGATGTCCTATCCCAATGTGCCGGCCTGGTTGGCCCTATACCCCCGCAGGGGGTACATGCTTACCTACGATGCTATTGAATTTCGATATAGTCTCCAAAAACGCTGGAGGGGCCAGTTATATGCGACTTTTTATTCTGGCTTTGCGAGGTTTTTTTATTTATTTGGATAGTCCCTGGGGGTCCCATTCCAACGCAAAAGTCATGTGCTAGATCCAGATGGAAGATATGTGGTGTTGATCAGGACCCTGGACGGTCAGGAAATATGGTTGATAAAAGGATATGCCCCAAAAGTAGACACTGGGACCTACTTTGGGGGTGTAGTGCGGGCTGCCTCCCATATTTACCAGCAGAAGTTATATTGGCAGGGGACTGTAACTGTGTCAATGACGGTAAATTAGACCGGGACCCCTTGCGACAGGACACGAAACACCACCTGACTGGACAATTGATAGACACTATGTAAGAGCTTTACTTGCAGGACCTTTGGCGCCATAGGAACGCCACTCTCAGGAAATACTCCTGTTACACCCCGGCGGCAAATACTTACAGTAGACTGGACTATTGCTTAGTGTCTGAGACCCTATCCTACAGATACAGGCTATTGAATATTTGGCCCGTTACATATCGGATCTTTCCCCTCTTCTAGTAAAATTGAATAAAGGTTATAAACGATCCATGGTCCCGACGTAGCGGTTGCAACCGGAGGCCTTGACGGATGCCCCATTTGAGAAGGCAGTCCGGATGGGCTGACACAATACTTTGACACACACTGGGGAGCGTCCACGACTATGGGATGTGACTGAAAAGCAATGAAGGTTGTGATCAGGGGTCTTTGCATACAGACTACTTATGGTGTTAGGCACCAGATTGAGAAAGATGTTCTCGAACACAAAGCCATGCTCCAAGATTTAGAGAAATTCCTTCCAACGCAGCCGCAGAGAATGGAAGAATGGCGGCAGGCTCGACGGTCAGCACTAGAAGACTGGCGATGACTGGAAAGATATGTCTATAAGGCATACCAACAGCATCTGCTTGCAGAGGGCGATAAGGCAGGTGTTCCGGGATCATCTTGACTTATTTTGATTTATACTTTGCCCATGGGTGGCCCCCTGAAGGCTGGGATGGCCTTCCTAGATGGGATCCCACTTCCTTGACTGATGCGGACTGCCAGGGCACTATTAGATTTCCCTCTTGATCGGGAAGAAATACAAGGGGCCATAAAACAATTAAAGGCATCAAAAATGCCTGGTTATGATGGACTGCCAGCCAAGTTCTACCAAAAGTGTGTTGATAACCTTTCTGAGGAACTGTTGGCGGTATACCATGAGGCGTCTAGCCGTGGTATCCTGCTGGACTCCATGAGGGAGGCCTGGGTGGTCTTTATTCCCAAGCTGGATAGAGATCTGATAGATACAGCTGCATATAGACCACTGTCGCTTCTGAATGTGGATTTTAAGATACTCAGTAGCATTCTGGCTGCGCTGCTGCTTCCCCATTTGACCTCCCTTATTCATGAGGATCAGTGTTTTTTTTTTTTTTTTTTTTGATAAAGAGATTTTTATTAAATTTTTTCATAAACCAATTGTGATTACAGTACAACATGATGCCAACGGGCATCAAACAATAATGGTCAAGTCCTCGGTCCCTGCCACATTTTATTACTAAATATTGCTCACCATCAACGCTTAAAGGCCCGCTACGTCCTCCCACTTCCCCCATATCTTCTTGTGTTTGTGTAAGCAACCTCTGGCCTCGTACACAAGTTTCTCCCGCTGCGCACACCAGTCCACTCCCCGTCTCCACTTAGCCAGTGCCGGCGCCACCCTGGCCTTCCAATCTGCCATTATGTCCCTTTTGGCCACTAGACACGCCACCCCTAAGAAGGACCGATCTGCTCCTCGTAGCTCTGTATCTCCCATGACCCCCAGAAGGAGGGGCAGTGGTGACCTCTCTACCTCCTCCTGTAGGACCCCGGATGTCTCTTGCACCACCTTTTCCCAATAGGCCGTTATAATCGGACATGTCCATACCATGTGGTAGAAATCCGCTGTTTGATACCTGCAGCGGGGGCATTCTGCTGTGGGGCGGAGGCCTGCTTTATGCAACATGGCGGGTGTGAGGTATGCTGCATGTAAGAAATAGGATTGTATTAACCGGAAGCGTGTGGCCATTGTTAGGGAGCGCGGGGCCATTAGTGCTTCTGCCCAGTCCGCATCCTCCATGGGTCCCACCCAACTCTCCCACCTTTGGCGAAGCTCTCTCAGGGATCCCCCAGCGGTGGTGATTAAGGTGCGATAAGTCTGAGAAACCCCTCCCCTTCCCAGGTCTCCCATCAGTGCCTTGGCTTCCATGGGGCTATGCTCGGGTATGGTGTCTCCTGTCTGTAGGTGAACTAGTAGGGCATGGCGTAACTGGAGATATCGATGGAATTGTGTCTTGTTTAAGGAATATTGTTTCTGGAGGTCTTGAAAAGATCGTATGTGTGCCCCTCTCCAAATATCTCCCAGTGTGGAGATCCCTATGGTGTCCCATTTCTGAAAGCCCTCCAGACCTGCCACATGTATCAGCTGTTTTCCATGCCATAGCGGGGTTTGTTGAGTTAGACGTCCCCACCACCCCGTCACTTTCTGGGCTGTACGCCATCCCAGAAGTACCACTTTGGTCACATTTGGGGTCTCTCGGGGTATCGGGCTCCCGTAAAGTGTGTCAAGGATCTGTGGGTAGCCCATTGTCTGTAATTCTAGTTGGTATGCGGGGTCTGTCCATCCACCTCCCATCCAGTCATTGATTACAAGTGTGTGCATCGCTAGATAATAGTATTGAATTTTCGACATGCCCATTCCACCCTCATATACATCCCTCTGACAGATTTTTAGCGACAATCTTGTACGTGAGCCACTCCATATGAATTGGCGTGCTAAAGAGTCCATCTCCTTGAACCATCTCACGGGGATGGGGAGTGGGAAATTCTGCAGGAGGTATAAGAGCCTGGGGAGAATCATCATCTTATACAGTGCTATTCTACCAAGTAGATTCAGGGGGAGGGCCTTCCAGCGCAGGAGGTCGATTCTGATTTTCTTTGTAAGCGGCGTGACATTGAGTTCCCACGCTAGCTCGGGGAGAAGTGAAATATGCATCCCGAGGTATTTGAAGCTGTTTTTCCGTACAGGGATATTCCGTTGCCAATCTATACAATCGTGCGAGCGATGAAGGGGGATCAGTAAAGATTCGGCTGGGTTCAGGGTCAGTCCTGAGGCTTCCGTGAAAAGTCTAAGGATCTCCAGGACGCGTGGGCCGCTTTTGGATGGGTTGGAGATATACAGGAGCACATCGTCTGCGTACAGTGCCACTCTGTCTTCCGAACCAGAGGGCCAGCGCCAGCCCTCGATCAGTGGGTCGCTTCTCAGTAGTATCGCCAGTGGCTCTACCACTAGTGCGAAGAGCAGGGGAGATAACGGGCATCCCTGTCGAGTCCCACGGCCAATGGGGATTGGGTCGGAGACTACTCCATTCACCCTGATTCGGGCAGTCGGATTAGAGTATAGGAGTTTCACCAATCCCCGGAATTTAGGTCCGAGCCCGTTTTTATATAGGACCTGTTCGAGGTAGGACCAATCTACCGTATCAAAGGCCTTTTCGAAGTCAAGTAAAAGCAGTGCCAATTGCGTATGCAATAGCGCTTTGCGGTGCGCCAAAGCAAGATGCAATCGTCTGATGCAGTGCCTTGTGCTACGAGTGGGCATAAAACCACACTGGTCAGGGTGCACCAGCGAGGGCATTACCTCCTTCAGTCTGGAGGCAAGGATCGAAGAGAGCACCTTGACTTCCACATTTAGGAGCGAGATAGGCCGGTACGCCGAACAGTGTTGTGATGGGGGTTGGGTTTTGGGGATCACCACAATAGTGGCTTGATCAATTTCTGTTGGGAAGCGGCCATGATTCTCCGCCTCGTTGTACATGTTGAGCAGGTGGGGACCCAGAATATCGCTGCATTTACTATAAAATTCCGCTGGAAAGCCGTCGGGGCCTGGTGTTTTGCCTGATGCCAGGCCCGATATTGCGCTGCAGACTTCTACGAGACCAATGGCCTCGTCCAGTCTGTCTCTCGCCTCTGGGGATACCCCGGGAAGGGTAATCTCATTTCAGTGTGGTTTTATACCCCACCTCAGCACAATGTTCAATATTTGTCGCCTCACCCATATATATCACAAATACCTACAGTGGAAGGAACCGGTAGAGTTTGCACTGCTGGATATAGAACAGGCTTTTGACTCCGTGGATTGGGGGTATCTTTGGCAAGTAATGGCCAAATTGGATTTTAGCCCAAAGTATATTGCTTGGGTCCAACTCTTGTATCAGCACCCAGTTGCTTGTGTGCGAACTGGGGAGGTGGGCTCGGAGGCTGGCCAATAGAGGAAGGGAACGTGGCAGGGCTGCCCGATGACCTATGGCAAGGGAGCCATTGGCAGTGCACTTGCATGAGCTGCTGAACCCCTGGGGCTTATGCATTGGGGGACTACACATGTGGTCTCCCCATATGCAGATGATGTGCTAGTCTATGTGCGGCACCCAAAATCATCAATTCCCGTTATTTTAAATGCCTTGGGGAAATTTGGGGAGTGTTCTAGACTCCGGGTAAGTCTCCGTAGGTCCTTCCTGTTCCCGATGGGCGCTTATCCAAGGACCGGATCGATGCTGTCCCGTCAGTTGGGATTGCCATGGAGAGTTGAGGGCCTTCGCTACCTTGGGATACAATTGGCACATACTGCTGATAAATATTATGACCTCAATCATGGGAGAGTGCTGGAGGGGTTGAAGACTTCAGTCAGATTTTGGAAGGATTTGCTGCTTTCCCTGATGGGCAGGGTGGACATTACAAAGATGGTTATCCTGCTGCGCTGCCTGTATGGGTTGCAGAATACCCTATACGAAGTGCCTAGATCATACTTTGCACAAATAGATAGCCTAATCCTAGAGTTGTTGTGAGCAAATAGGAGGAGGAGGGTGGGGCTGCCTATGCTGCTAAAAACCTAAGAACACAGGGAATTGAGCTCCCTCATATGGAACTTTATTATTTTGCCTCCCAGCTGCAGCAGGCGGTACACTGGTTTGACCCTGAAAACAACTGGGAGAGGAAACTATTGCAGGGTGTGTGCTGAAAACATACCCTGTCGGCCTTATTACTGGGGCACCAGGTGGTTCGGGAAGGGGCCTCCTATGCAGTGAAACAGGTCTGTAATGTATGGACCTGAGTGGTGTCCTCTGTGTTGTGTTGCCGCCCTTACTCTAGGGATGTACCCATCTGGGATATGCTGAGTCACTTTGGACATACCTATGAAGAGATTAAAGGACAAGGGATGTGAGGTAGCAGGAGATCTCTTCCTTGGGGGTAAATTCATCACCCAGCAGGATACTAAATACACTTTTCAGTTGGGGAGAGGTCAGTTCCTACAGTATGCAAAAATCGCAGCAATAGCTGATGGTCTGTGGTCAGGATTTCCTGATGAACCCCCGGACTCACCCACCCTAGATGCATTGCTATCCCTAGGTGGTGGACGGACACTGATTTCTTACATTTATAAAGCTCTGAGAGAGGATATTCCAAGTACTACTCCGGTGGCGCAGCATAGATGGGGGGCAGTGCTGGAGGAGATTTCAGCCACAGAATGGAAACGCATATACGAAAGGGCTAAGACCAGCAGTTCCAATGCCAGGTTCAAAGTCATGCAATATAACTATAATCACTACACATGCTTGGCTCCAAATATCCTTCAGCGTATATACCCAGCACGATCCCCTTGTTGCCCGCGCTGCACTATGGCTTCGGCAGCCTTCTTTCACATAGTATGGCAATGTAGGGCCTTTGACTCATGCTGGGAGAGTATAATGATGGCCCTGGAGGGGGCTACTGCGTGGAAACTGGTACATACCCCCAGGGTGATACTGCTGGGGCTGCTTCCTACACATAAGGGGAAGTACCTAAGCTGCAAATTTATAGTGCTGGGACTCTTGTTGGCAAAGAGTTGTATAGCAATTAAATGGCTTAACCCCATCCCCCTGAGATATGGGGACTGGGACCGAGACTTCACCAAATGGGCAGTAGTGGAAGAAGTCCAGATGAAACATGTCGCACAGATGCAAAATTGGCAGAAGATATAATGGCTTGGGCACAGATGCTGCAAGACCTAAAAGCACCAAATATTCCTCTAGAAGGAATGGGGGATGACTAAAAAACACATATGTGCTGGGAGTCAATGGGGCAAGCTGTTATATAGAGAGGTGGGGGGTGGGAGATTAATGTTTTTGAACCTGGCACTTGTATTGACTAAATGCAGCAACATAGCTATTGGGTCTAGAAATGTACAACGGCATGAAAAGTAGATACTGGATGTACAAACATGTTAGGACCTGAGAAATACTACAAGCAGTATGGGGGGGTGGGAGGGCAGTTGGGGTGTTTGCATTAATTTGCTTGTTTGTGATTACAAAAATGATTATTGCCCAATGCATTATGGCAGCCAAGTGTAATGATCATCTGCAATGCTGTTTATATGTGGTGCGATACTGCAAAAATTAATACAATTATTTTAAAAAAAACAGAAACATGATAAATGAAAATTAACATGTAGTTGGAACCAAGACGTTGGCCCTCATTATGAACTTGGCGGCAAACACTGCTGATCGCCGTGCTGACGGTCAACAAAAGACCGCCAGTGGCAGTGGATGGCATACTATCGTATAAAGATGCCACAAATGGAAATCGCCAACAAATTGACAACCTCCACCCACCACCAGGGACAACAACGGCAGAAACGCAGGACACATCACCCCTCCACTGCCACGTAGTCACCCCCCCCCACCAAATTATGATGCACAAATCAGCACGGTGGTCAGTGAAAGTAGAACGACCATTGGCGGACTGACCGCCACGGTCAGCAATGGGAACCGCCAACAACAAATGCACACATTGGTGGATTTGAAAAGCACACACCTGACACACATCCACACCACTATAAAAAACACACATTCACACCCTACAACCCACTTCTACTCCAATAGCACAGCACATGTTGACACCCCAACACGCATACACTGAACAAACTATCACATAAGTCACACACACAAAATTAACACTAAAACACAAACACTGCACACCAACCATCACAAACTACACTCCCAACCACCGAACAGCACAGCCACCAACTCACCTACAACACACCACCCGCAACACACACCATGGCACCCCGTAAGTACCCTCGCTTCACCGACAGGCTTATAAGGACCATGGTGGACGAGATACTCAAGGATGAGCCACAGCTATTGGGGACACAGGTGCAGCAGACGCCCTTGGCCAGGAAGATGTAGCTAGGGTAGAGGATTGTCAACAAGGTCAATGCAGTGGGAACCCATCCACGCACAAGGGATGACATCAGGTAAAGATGGAACGACCTGCAGGGGAAGGTGCGCTCCATGACCATCACAACACAACATCGTGGTACAGAAAACTGGCGGTGGTCCTCCACCTTCCCCTCTGGAATACACCGACTGGGAGGAGAAGGTCTTGTCTATCCTGCACCCGGAGGGCGTCACTGGACTTCCTGGAGGACTGGACTCGGGTAACTCAACGACAACACCCTGACAGTCCCACACCTGTAATGCATGTATTACCCCATACCTCTCACTACCACCATGCCCCCATCCCCTACTCAGACCACAACACCCAGACATTCCTATCCATGTTTCCAGCATGCCCATAACCCCTTATACAAATCAATATCCAGCCCCTTGTGCACAGTCACCAACCCAAGCATGTATTGCAGGAGCACTACAAGACCCAGAATGCACCACCACCCCCTCACTAAATGCATAAAAAAACACAAAGGGACCCTGCATGCTACGAAATGGAAATGTAACCACCAATTACCGCTGAGCACTGCTGCAAGGGACAAGAAAGTGCAGGACACCCACATCTCTATTCTCTCACACACAGGTACCACTACCCATGACCCCTGGACAGAGACGTCAAGGAGGGCCAGTCCTCCACCTGAAAACAAAGGCCCCACTCAGGAGAGTGCAGAGGGATGTCTGGACACAGAGGAAATCCCTGGCCCATCCCACAGTCCTGGACATTCACCTTCCAGAAGCCCCACCCAGGACACCACTGACACCCCTACCACTCAGCCACCACCATCAGATCTGGCCCAACGCCCCCACACCAGTATCTCCAGGCCACAGACTGGCTGCCCACATGTACAGAGGCCTGAGTCTCTACCCACCGCCAGGCAGGGTGATGAAGGGCCCAGTGCAAGTGGGACTGCCAGGCCTGTGCAGGGGACACATGGACAGGGGGCTAGGGCCAGTGGGAGAGGATCAGTGGCCCGGGGGGGCAAGGAGGGATGCTGCTACCTCAGAGGTCACTGCTGAGGTCCTGGGAGCATACCACCATTCCCAGGACAGGATGGGCCATATCCTGGCCACGTTGGAGCAGAATCAGAGACTGCAGGTAGCACACCACCAGGAGGCCACGGAGCAATGGAAACAGCTCACTGCCACCATGGCCTCCATTGCAGGGGTGCTGCAGCACCAGACCAACATCCAGCCAGAGTCCTCCACCCACCTGCAGGCCCCTTACACTAGAAAGGAAACTGCCCTGCCATCAACATCTGCAGCAGATTTTGGAGTGGTGGCACTGCCAGAGGACTCACAGGATACCAGCACCCCTTCCCATGCAGCCCAGGTACCCCCTCACAAACGTGGTCTCAGACCCAGACATCCCCGTCAAACACCAGCCAAGACCAAGCGCCACTGCCAGGAATTGACTCTGCCCTGAACAGTCTCCTTTGTGTGCCACTGATCCACCTTGTTGACATGCCACTGCCATTTCACCATCTTCCTATGGCCACATGGACTGTGCCCCTGTGCTACAAACATCTGTGGAAATGTACCTGAAGATATTGTTCACCATGTGCCCGCTCCCTTCCACTGTCCTATCACTCATGTATATTTTATCTTCAAAAGTGTATGTATTAGCCAGTTTCCATCATAATGCCGCTTAAATTGCAGGAGGGGGTATAACAGACTGTCATGTTTGAAGTATGTCACACTGTACATTCCATTGCTGTAACACACATCTGTTTCTTCATTCATAAAGTAGCAACATCACTGGTAAGAGACACCACAGCACTTAGTACATAAGTCTCCCAGAAACAATGCAGGAAACCCATTTGCAGAATAGGAAATGTACCTCAGAGTCACTGGAAGTATAGCTGGATTAGCTGAGTTCTGGAGTTGATGTCTTCCCCCTCTTCTTCTTCATCACGCTCATCTATCCTCTGAGGTGGCAAGGGTTGTTAGACAGCATCTTCCTCTTCCAGAAGTGGGATAGCTTTCCTCATAGCCAAGTTGTGTATTATGCAGCAGGCCACCACTATCTGACACACCTTGTCAGGACCATAACAGAGGGATCCTCCAGAGAGATGCAGGCAACAAAATCTTGCCTCCAGGAGTCCTATGGTTCACTCTATCACCCTCCTAGTGCGACCGTGTGCTTCATTATAATGGAGTTCAGCATCTGTCCTGGGATTTCTCACAGGTGTCAGGAGCCATTGCATGTTTCGGTAGCCAGAATCCCCTGGAAAAGTGGGTGAAAGAGGGTTAATACACACACTTACTACTTGCATGCAGCCTGCCTGTCAGGTATGTCACTAGTACAGTATCATACACACTCACCTATGAGCCAAGCTCTGTCCCCCTGTATTTGTCCCATCATGTGTGGCACACTGCTGTTTCTCAGGACATAGAAATCACAGACTGATCCTGGGAACCTTGCATTGACATGAGAAATGTACTGATCAGCAGAACACACCAATTGGACATTCGTGGAGTGAAGGCTTTTTTGATTTCTGAACACCTGTTCATGTACTCTTGGGGGTATGAGGGCTATGTGGGTCCCATCAATGGCACCTATCACATGGGGGATATGTGCAAAAGCATAGAATACTGATTTGACGGTGGTGAGATCAGCCCTTTGGGGGAACTGGACATCACTTTACAGGTGCTGCATGAATGAATTCAAAAATTTGGACAGGATGTGGCTGAACATTGGCTGAGAAACACCGGCTGCCATGCCCACTGTCACTTGGAATGAGTCTGTGGCTAGAAAATGTAGCACAGATAGTACCTGCACAGTTGTAGGTGTGGCATAGGGATTCCTATTCACTGCCATCAGAACAGGCTCCATTTGTACACAGAGTTCCAGGATTGTGGCTCTGTTCAGGCGGTAAGTGATGATGTGACGTTCCTCCATGGCGGCCAGATCTGGTTCTGATATATGTGTGCATGTGTCTGGTAAGTACATTTTGGTAGGGTATGTATGGCTTGGGGCGGTGGGAGAGGGTGGGAGTGCGTTGCGGTGTATGTGTAATTGTGCCCTTTCTTCCCATGTGTGCTAGGCTGCGGTACTTGCCGTCATCGTCTTCGTCAGCGGTCACAGTCCTGGAGAAATATGGCAAGGAGAAGCACTGGCATTATTTCCAACTCTCGCTCCATGACGACGTCTGCGTGTTCTGTGGACCTCCGGTGAGTGTTTCCCTTTATAGGGCTCGTTTCCGCAAGGCTTTGCGTGGCGGTAGTTCCCACCCAGGAACTGATGGCGGTGGTTAAAATTATGGTGGTCTTGTGGGGCCTTTTCGCTGGCCTGAAGATGGCCTCCGCCGTCATCGGCAGTGCTCCCAAAATGGCGTTGAGTGGATGCGCCCCTGGCTGTTTCTCATGTGCTTCATTATGTGGCGGGCTGGACCGCCAGCCTGTTGGCGGTAGTTACCGCGACCACCGGCGGTGCGGTCTTCACCGTCAGGTTCAAAATGACCACCATTATGTTGAGAAAATTTTGCTTATGACGTTAGTCAATTTAGTCCCAAAATTTAAAATGGTACACTTTGCTTGCCCCCTTCTTTCGGCACACAGTTATCTTTTCATATCTGTTGAGTCTGCACGCACAGACTATTCATTTACCAACTGTAGGAGGCTGTCCTGGTTTGTAGTTGGTAGCTAAGGTACTTACACCTTATACCAGATCCAGTTGTCCCTTATTAGTGAAATGTAGGCAATGTCTAGAAGCCAGGCTGTCTAGAGGTAGCTGTAGGCAGAGCAGCCAAGGCTGCACTAGGAGACATGCAAAGCTCTTGCAATACCACTGTAGTCACACAGTACGTACACACAAGAAAAGACAATACTCAGTGTTACCAAAAATAAAGGTACTTTATTTTAGTGACACAAGACCATAAATATCTCAGAGGCTATACTCCCTTAGGAGGTAAGTATTATACACAAAATATACACTAGTAACCAAAATCAGGTAAGTACACAGTCATAAAATAGGGCAAATAGTGAAAATCACGATATGTTGCAATGGGCCTAGGGGAACACAACCCATATACTAAAATAGTGGAATGTGAAAGTCGGTTTCCCACCTAGGCAAGTGTAGTATTTAGAGGGGCGCTGGGAGTGTAAGAAAACACCAAAGGTAAGTAAAATACCCCACCCCAGAGCCCAGGAAAGCAGGAGTAAAACACAGCAAGTTTCCTAAAACACACTAGGAGTTGTGGTAGAAGACAGTGCAAGAACCAGAAGAGACTGCAAGACACCAACGATGGATTCCTGGACCTGAAGACCTGTGGAAGAAGGAAACCAAGTCCAAGAAGCACTGAAGAGTCCAGGGAGAACAGGACCCCCTGCTAACCCAGATGAAGGTGCAAAAGGAGAACCACAGGTGAGAAGACAAAGTCAGTATCGCACCAAAGAAGATAGATGCGGGTTCCTGGTTGGTGTAGAAGATGTCCCATGCCAGATGGATGAATGCAGTCTTGTTTGCGCCACTGGATTCTGACAACAAGCCTTTGTAAATGCAAAACTCGTATTTTGTAAAAATAAAAATAAAAAAGCGCTGCCTGGGCCCAGGAAGGACCAGGTCAACTCTACCCAGGAGAGGGAGACCAAGAGGGCTCTCAGCAACTCAGAGAGCCCTCAGAAGACAGGCCAGGCAGCACACACAGGAGTCCCACAGCACGGGGACAATGGAGTCGCAAATGGCAGTTGTTGCAGCACTACACAAAGGGATCCCACGCCGCCGGGGAACAACTCACGAAGCTGAGCGTCACAGGATAGAGTGCTGGGGACCTGGGCTAAGCGGTGCATGAAGGTTTTTTTGGAGAAGCACACAGAAGCCCTAGCAGCTGCAAAACATTTGGTGAACAGGGGTACTGTCTGGTACAGGGAGACAAGGTTTTACCTTCACCAAATTTGGACAGCTGGACCTTCGGACAGTCAGGGTCACTTTAGTCTACCTCCTCAGTTCCAGGATCCATGTTCGTCAGTGGGAGAGGGGACCCAGAGTACTGGTCAACGCTGCAGAGAGGTGCCTGTTGAAGCAGGAAAGTGACTCTGTCACTCCACGGGAGATTCCTTCGATTCTTCTTGTGCAGGATGAAGACAGGCAGTCCTCGGAGCATGCACAACCTGGAGACTGTTGCAGTTGCTGGCAAAAGCTGAAGTTACAGAGTTGCAGCAGCCTTCTTGGATACTTTGTTGCAGTTGTAGAGTTCCTGGAGCAGTTCTGCTGTTGATCTGACCGTAGAAGATGAAGTAAAGGATGCAGAGGATCCCTGCTGGAGTCTTGCAATCCGAATCTGAGGAAACACCCACAGGAGAGACCCTAAATAGTCCTCATAGGGGGATTGGTCATGTAACCAGGTATGGACCTATCAGGACGGACCTCTGACATCACTTGCTGGCACTAGCCACTCAGATGCTCCTAGAGTTCCCTGACCATCCTGAAAACAAGATGGCAGAAACCAGGGACACTCTGGAGGAGTTCTGGGCACCACCCCTGGGGTGGTGATGGACAGGGGAGTGGTCACTCATCTTTCCTTTGTCGAGTTTCATGCCAGAGCAGGGGCGGGGGTCCCTGAACCAGTGTAGACTGGATTAGGCAAGGAGGGCACCATCTGTGCCATTCAAAACACTTCCAGAGGCTCTGTGAGGAAACCCCTCCCATGCATGTAACACCTATTTCCAAAGAGAGAGGGTGTAACACCCCTCTCCTAAAGGAAATGCATTGTTCTGCCTTCCTGGGAGTGAGCTGCTCAAGCCCCAGGAGGGCAGAAGCCTGTCTGTGAGGTGGCAGCAGCTGGGGCTGCAGTGAAAACCTCAGAAGGCTGGTATGGTAGTCCTGATGGTCCATGGTGGAGCCCCCAGGGTGCATGGAATTGGCCCCCCAATAACAGAATCAGATTGAGGGTACAATTTCTCAATCCTAGACACCTCACATGGATATATTTGAGTTACCATTGTGAAGCTACATATATGTATTGGCCTATATGTAGTGCACACTTATAATGGCGTCCCCGCACTCACAAAGTCCGGGAAATTCACCCGTGCAAGGGTGCCTTCACACACAGTAACTTTCCACCTAGCCTTCAGGAACTGAAGGTTAGACATATAGGTGACTTATAATTTACCGGGTGCAGTGAAAATGGCTGTGAAATAGTGCTTGCACTATTTTACTCAGGCTGCAATGGCAGTCCTGAAGAAGTGTTTGTATGAGCTCCTTATGGGTGGCAATAGAAATGCTGCAGCCCATATGGATCTTCTAGGACCTCAATGTCCTGGGTACCTAGGTACCATATACTAGGGACTTATAAGGGGGTCCAGTATGCCAATTTGGAGTGGAATACTGGGAGCATACGCATTGGAGTTCTGGTTAGCAGGACTCCAGTGACACAGTCAAGCATACTGACAAAACAGTAAAACATACTGACATGTAGGCCACCTCTCTGAGCACTGGGGGCCTGGCTAACAGGATCCAACTGACAAACAGGCCAAAAATGGGGGTAAGAATGCTACAAAGATTCTACTTTCTCACACCATCAACTTTATAAACACTAATCTTTGATGTAATGTCACATTCACAGCTAAAGACAAATGTTTTCTTTCCAGGACTCTGTAGCACACTATTGTATTGAAAATGAATTGTTTCAGGATCTCTCTTTTTGAGATCACAATAGGTTGTTATGAGAGCTTGTCATTGTATGTTACATAGCAACATTGTATTAATTATATAAGTGGCTGGCAGGCACCAGGGATGGGAACTGCATTACATGATTCTGTGGGATAATGCTGAATAATGTGATTTAAGCAATGTATTGTTCTTCTTTGAAGATGATTGGTCCAGTTCGTGTGATTCTAATATAAATGTGATCATCTATGGTTGTCATCGTATTTTGCATTATAATAGAAGTACAGTTTTGTGACTCACTCTCCCTTTACTTTTAGGAGGCAAATCGACATTGGTCTGACCTCTGGTTTATAACTTTGTGCTATTTCTTAGAGTTGAACTACATCTGATTCTGCTTATACGTTTCCTGCATTTTATTCTAAGGATAACCTGCCCATTTATTTTGCCTTCTGTTATGCCTTTAATCTTTCAACAAGCCTTCATGATTTTCACTCTATTATTTGTCGGGGCTTCATTGTACGGTAATTCTTGATTTGCTGTTGAATGGCGAATCAAATAGTTTGACAGGTCCAGTTGAGGGGCAACAAAATCTTTAGCAGATTAACACCAATATCAGTCCATCAAATAGCACTTTAACTTGACTGACGTATACAGAAATATCACTTAGAGATCTGGTTGCAGAGGATAGGTGGGACCTGGATGGTTACAAATTGAACCTGGATAGTTGGAAACTGACCTGGATGGTCTGAAACTGGATCTTGATGCTACAGCTAATTAAATACAGAAACTAAATTACCCTGAATCATTATGTACACTTGAATTCCATTAGACATGTTTGTATTTATGCATTGTTCTGGCGTTCCTGAAGCTAAACCATTTTTTGAGACGTGTTATGTCAGAATCCCTTTCAGAAGGCCACAGGACAGGCAGCAGTTCCTGGGACCTTTACTACTGTTGCCCTGGGACCAGGCTTTCTATGGATCATGAGAACGTAGGCCAAGTACCCCTTCAGTAATAGTGTGGGTTGAGAAGTCAAGGCTTCCTGGGGGAAGTGGATATAGGGGGAGAATGTGGGTTCACAGTTCAAAATACGTTCAGCAGCAGCAATAAATTACTGTCCAGCCAAATACTTGCTTTTATGAAAAAATAAGTATTTTATTTTACTGCTTCTAACACAAAGAGAAATACAACATTCACAAACAAATTTCATAGTTCTCAGGCATCAGGGCTCTACTTTTTTGTTAGGTGGTTCCCAGAGTCCCACTCCCTCCTCGGCCAACTAACAGTGTTAATTACCCATTCACTGTGTAATATTCAGGTGAAGCCTCACTAGTGCTCTCAGGCTCATACTCTGTATTTAACGTTAAAAGTCTTCCAGCACCAAAGTGCTAACTGGCAAGCAAGTTCCCCCATGGCTTACTGGTCCAAAATGAGTCTCACATGTATGTGCAGGATCAGTAAACCAGAGCCTCTGAGAGTGCCTCCTCCACAGGCTCAGGAGCTGCAGCAGCTGTTTCTGGTAAATTCACTGCATGTGGCCCAGGCAGGCTGCTTTCAGTGGTCCTGACGTTCCTCAAATGCAGTCACAATGATGAGACGTTTTTTGTGGCTCTTCCAAGTTAGATAAACTGTTTGGTTCTTCCCATAGGGAGTGAGGTGGGAGTAGTGCAAAGGTCCAGACACTGATCCTCAGTCACAATGCAGGACTGTAATGGTCCCCAAGGCAGCCTCTCTCCTCTGGCGAGGATCCCAATATGCCACTTTTCTTGCTTGGCTCTGATATGGTCCCCTTTGGCAGACGGGGTCATCATCTTTCTACTACACATGAGCTCTGACCCAGTCGGCAGAGCAGATTTCTTTACAGCAGTCTCAATTGGCATACCTGGTAGCCGGCTTGCCACCCACAAGGACCACAGACCTCTCAACAAGACAGTCTCATCATGGCAGCCCCTCTCAGCATACATAGTTGCTGGCTTTCCACTGCACATAGGCGACAGCCCACTCCCTATGGCAATCTTTTACTGGCAGTCCCTTTTGCCATACAGGGTATCTGGTTCCTCACTGTACACGGCAATGACCTGCTCAGCACGGCAATGATCACAGCTTACTTTATGGTGGCCCTCGTTTGGCATACAAGGGTTGCTGACCCACACATGGGCAACACTGACAAGTAAGGCAGCCTCACATTTCAATAAGAGAATCCATTCAAAAAGATTCCATACTGGACCTCACTCCCTCCAACGCTCACCTCTTCCTCACAGGGTATACTGGTCCTGGCAAGCAGGCAGGTGCTGGTGCTCCAGACTCAGGACCTATTCTTAATGATCCTCTAATCAGCCTAATTTCTTTCCTGTGCCCCAGCCCCTTCTTTGTGACATCTCTCTGAATCAGAGAGCACCCTCTGAAGTGTACTGGGGGAGCCTGGCATACACTTGTCCAACCCGGCCTACAGGAATGCAGCAATACACAAATCTGTCTGGGGGGATTCCTCTCCCTCTTCATGTATCACCATGCATCCCTGGGTCTCCCAAAATGGAACCCAGACTCAGCCATGCACTGTACTATTCTAATACACACATACACCCTGCACATGCATATAGTGTACATGTACTGCACTACATTCATAATGTATTGTACCACTCACACGCAAACATGCAGCCCATGCATATACCACACACGCACTGCATCTTTCATGTATTATACCACTCACAGGCACACATATGCCCAGCCCATGCATATAACACACTGCACAGTACGACATTATCCCTGCACAAACATGCACCCAGCACATCAATACCACACACACATTGCGCAGAATTACACACCAAACCAAGGTAAGCCAAGGGGAATTTAAGCACCCAGCAGCGTAACTTTAAATGATTCAGCTGTATGAGTCACTCCAGTGACACCAGGACCTGTTAACTCCTAGTGATCTCTACACGGTATGCTGCCATCTCTGCTTGTGCTGCTTAACTCAGTCGCCTCTCACCACCATGAGAGTCGTGCTTTGCGTGCCTTTCCTTTTCCAACAAGACCGCAATCCATGAGCCAAGCCTATGTCAAGATATCAGTACAATTGGGGTACTCAGGACAGGTGTGCACCTCCATTGAAAGGCAAATTACTTTTCCCCTTGGCAAGGGGGGAAACTCCCAGGGTGAGGGGGCTTTTTTTTTTATTTTCAAAAAGAAAATCACACTTTAGAATTTTTTTTTACATTTACCATATGGCTCGGTCATGGTGACAGCCATCCGTTAAACTTACAATGCATTGACTGGAACCACTATGATGGCAGTACCTCGCAAATGCTAGAAGTGGGCCAGTGTACATTACCAAATTTGGCAAATGGCACTTCCATCAGAGCAACTGAGTAATTTACTTTGTCCACCTGTGGCAAAAGGGGTCACCCACCAACATTCCAATTGACCCTATATATTCCACCAAGGCCCTAGGTTTCAGGTCAAACCCTTTAGTAATTTATGATAGTTTTCCCCATTTTCTCACTGCATCTGAAAGGCCCATTGGACTTGGCCCTACCAAGTCACAATGAACTGTGCCTGGGGGTGGGGGGAGGGTTGTATGCTTAATACAATCATACAAGTATACTAAAGTGGCCCATATGTAGAAGTGAATGGCCACCCAGTATCGTTAGTGATTGACTTCGGTGATGCCTTCGTCAAGATTCGTCCGATGGAGATTCCAAATCTACAGGCATCTCGAACAAACAATTGACAAATCAAGTTTCCACAATTATTCCTGTAAACACTGGTCTTACTGACTGATACCCTGGAATTAATAGTATCTGACACAAGTCCTGTATATTTGTTGAGAAGAAACATTTTGTGCAAGATAAATTGCACAATTTTCTATACACCAGATGGAGTGGCAAATTTAAACTCAAGATGAAGATGCTGACTTCAGTACAAAATCGCAAGAGTCAGAGGAAGACTTACCTCCTGATTTAAAATGTACAATGCAGGATGAATAAGTGGGTTCTACAGGCAAAGGCAGTAGGCTAATAAAAGGTGCACAGAGACAGTGAAAATAAAAGTGAAGCCAGACGCAGTTCACCCCTGAACACCCCAGTATAATGTTACTGTAGAGGCAGTGCCAGAAATGAGGCAGGTGAATGAATAGATGATAGATCAGGGCATTTGAAAAGAAGTGTTAGCAGTCACTGCAACTCACCCATCATGGTATTTCAAAAAGCAAACTTAATCTACTTGTAAGTCCCCAGTAAAGTGCACTACATGTGCCCAGGGCCTGTAGATTAAATGCTACTAGTGGGCCCGCAGTACTGATTGTGCCACCCACATAAATAGCCCCTTAACCATGCCTCAGGCCTGCCACTGCAAGGCCTGTGTGTGCAGTTTCACTGCTAATTCGACTTGGTATTTAAAAGTACTTGCCAAGCCTTAAACACCCCTTTTTCTACATATAAGTCACCCCTAAGGTAGACCCTAGGTCACCCATAGGGCAGGGGGCTATGTAGATAAAAGGCAAGACATATACCTGTGTAGTTTATATGTCCCGGTAGTTTATAACTCCTAAATTCGTTTTACACTGCTGTGAGGCCTGCTCCTTTCATAGGCTAACATTAGGGCGACCCTCATATACTATTTGAGTGGTAGATTCTGATCTGAAAGGAGTAACAAGGTCATATTTAGTATGGCCAGAATGGTAATACAAAATCCTGCTGACTGGTGAAGTTGGATTTAATATCACTATTTTAGAAATGCCACATTTAGAAAGTGAGCTTTTCTCTGCTCTTAAATCCTTCTGTGTCTTACAATCCACATCTGGCTAGGTTAGTTGACAGCTCCCATGTGCATTTCACTCAGACAACCCCAGACACAGGATGCTTAGTCACACCTGCACACATCTGCATACTGAATGGGTCTTCCTGGGATGGGAGGGTGGAGGGCCTGACACTTACATTTGAAAGGACAATGGCCTGCCCTCACACAAGGGACTGCCAAACCCCCTACTGGGACCCTGGCAGACAGAATGGAACTGAAAAGGGACCAAGTACACTTCTAAGCCACTCTTTGAAGTCTCCCCCACTTCAAAGGAACATTTGGATATTTAAACAGGGCCTCTGTTCCTACCAACTCAGACACTTCTGGACAAGATACCACTGGTGAAGAAACTCTGAACCAGAACCTGCAACCTGCCAAGAGGAACTGCCTGGCTGCCCAGAGGACTCACCTGACTGCTTTTCTTCAAAGGACTGCTGCCCTGCTGTTGCCCTTCTGCCCTGCTACCCTCTGCTGAGAAGTGCTCTCCAAGGGCTTGGATAGAGCTTGCCTCCTGATCCTTGAAGTCTCAGGGCCAAAAAGACTTAAACCTGCAAAGAACTACTTATGCGGCAAAAAAATCAACACACAGTCTGCCAGAAACGATGCACAGCCTGCATCGCGGTGAGAAAATCACTGAACACCGAACCGTAATGACGCAGCCTGGCTCTCCAAAAGGAGATCGACGCAGCGGCAGCGTTGCAACCAGAACTTTGACGCACGGGCCACTGGATCGACAAATAGCTGAGCCGGAACGACGCAGCACGACTTCCTGCGAGAAGAATCGACGCAGCGCCTGCCGTGCGACAGAAATTTCCCCACATCGCCCACTGGATCGATGCAGCTCCTGTGACTTCATTCTGCACGCCCAGGCTTTCTCTGAATCGACCCCGGGGCGTCCAAATACCCCGCAACCCGAAGAGGATCCAAGTCTTCGTGTCAGAAATCAATGCAAAGCCCTGACTGCGTGGAAAAATATCAACACATCGACTGTGTGCACCGGGAGAAACCGCCACACACTTCCCCGTTTTCCATGCATCTCCTGCTCTGCGGCCCCAAACCAGGTACTTTGTGCTTGCAAGAGACTCTTTTTATCATTCTCTGAAGTGATATTTCAATGTGTACTTATCAAATCTTGATTGTTTTGACCTACATTTAACCAGATAAATATTCTATATTTTTCTAAACACTGTGGTGTATTTTTTGTGGGGTTATACTGTGTTATTGCATGATGTATTGCACAAATACTTTACACATTGCCTTCTAAGTTGAGTCTGACTGCTCAGTGCAATGCTACCAGAGGGTGGGCACAGGATAAACTGGATTGTGTGTGACTTACCCTGACTAGAGTGAGGGTCCTTGCTTGGACAGGGGGTAACCTGACTGCCGTCCAAAGACCCCATTTCTAACAATGACCTTGCTTACTTGACCCACAGCAGAGAACAAGTGTTGAAAGAAATACATTTCATTAATAAAAGTTTTACACAAGTTTGAGATTCAAACAAAAAATGTGTTGTACAGTGGGCATGAAATCATTCTACTAACGTAACATTTTAGGAACATTGGCTGACATTCAACATCAGCTCTGGCCTTGTTCTGCTGAAAGGCACCACAGGAAACACAAGAATTACTTGCATGTATTCTAACATTATTTTTCAAAGCACATGTTCTTAAAGAGACAGTAATATATTTTATTTTTCATCACAAAGTTAACACATTTAAAAAAAATATGTGCAGGCCTTTCACTCTGATGGTGGCCACAAAACAAGCACACTTTCCATGTCAACATTATTATTTTTTTCATTTGAAGCATTTCTCATGTTAGTGTATCAGTGTGATTACATAAAATAATTATTTCATTTCAGGTCTGTGCTCACAATCCCTCCTCTGATGACTAAAAAAATATATTTATTTAATTGTACTGTTTTTCTAAAATTTTGTTTCTCTCACATTTTTATCAATTCTTTTTTTCTTTGAGATTTTCCCATATGATCTTTCCAATTGAAAGTCTACCCTCCTATGATTCTTTTCAAATCTTCTTCTTTTGATCACTTTGTACAATTTGTATATTCCCCATATACCATTTAGACAAATCACAATAATTGAAACTCCTTATATTATTTTCATTTCCAATCCTTTCCCTAGGTTGCTAATCCAGTTTCCCACAGCAGTCATCCCTTTGCCAGCTTTTTCCCCAAATAGTGAGCTCTGTTAGTTCTTTTAATTTAGTTTCATCTTTTGTTAAATTGTTATTCAAACCTCTAACCTCTTCACTGTTGTCCGGTATGAAGGTACAAAAATGACGCAGACCTAACAATTTACAAACTCCACCCTCCTTTACTAAAAGAATGTCTAACGCAAGGTGGTTCTGAAGAGACATAGGCTCTCATTATGACATTGGTGGTAAATCCCGCTTACCGCACGGTGACGGCCACCAACATACCACATCGCTGTCGAATATCCGTTACCCATATTATCACACACACCAATCCGACAGAATACAGCCACATACACAAATCTGCCAGCCCAAAGGTCAGTGCTAAAGTGGCGGAACCAACACCCATACTGTTACGCCAACAGAAAAACGCCCACCACATTATGACCCACAAATCACCACGGCGGACACTCGATGGCGGTAAACCATAGGCGGTACATATCGCAGCGCTCAGAATGGACACCCTCATACAAAACAACACTACACTGGCCAACACTAAAAACACACACCTGACACTCATACACACACCACACCCACCCACCCACAGCACCATAAAACACCCACCCACATTACCCACAACCCTTTACAAACAACAATTACTACCAGGAGATTGCCACAAACAGCACAGAGACAACTAGACACACACACCACATACACCCCTCATGCATCCCACATCACACACCCCAATACATTACTCAACACACTCTCACCAACACACACCACACAACACCCATGTCCCAACAAAGGCACCCCTGTTTCACTGATGAGGAGTTAAGGGTCATGGTGGAGGAAATTGTCAGGGTAGAGACACAGCTATTTGGAGCACAGATACAGCAAATATCCATTGACAGGACGATGGAGCTATGGCGGAGAATTGTGGACAGGGGAACGCCGTGGGACAACATCCAAGAACAAGGGACGACCTACAGGGGAAGGTACGTTCCATGGCAGCAAGGCAGAAGATCGCCATACAGAGGACTGGCGGTGGAACCCCACCCCCTCCCACACAGCTCACAGCATGAGAGGAGCAAGTCTTGGCATTATTGCATCCTGAGGGACTTGCTGGAGTAGGCAGAGGACTGGACACTGGTGAGTCAACATTTACTACTTTTCACTCCCGTACCTGCATGCCATCACACCTCCTCATCCTCACTGCCATCACTCCACTCCATTCCACACACTGCACCTACACATATGACAAACCCCAATGCCTAGCCCTGCATGCTATACCAGTGCATTGACAGCCCTCCCAGCCCTGCATGGACACCAATCACTAAATCATGCACAGCATAGGGAAACTAACAATCCCACAATACATCACCATACACAAACAAAGGTGGCAGGGCAACAGCAACAATAGAGGGGAAGCCAGCGATGTACAATGTGTCACACACATGAAGCATAATATATCACTTACATCCCCACAGGTGCCCCAGCCAATCCTAGCGGACAGGAGGTGCCACGACTATCCAGTCCCCCAACTGAAGATGCCCCCAGTGGTGACAATAGCTCTGGACTTCAGGATCTGGACCAACATCCTGGCCCATCAGGGACCACTGGACAATCGGTCACCAAAGCCCACTCACAGTCTACCACAGAGCCTCCCCCATCAGTATTCAACACCACAGCACCCACCCAGCGTACCCACACATCTGTCCCCAGGAAATGTCAATCAGCAGTGTGCCCACCTGTACAGGGACCCCAGGCCACACCTCACTCCCAAGACAATCAGGGACCTGGGGTCAGTGGCAATGGGCACACCATTCAGAGGACAGAGGCACAGGGACACTGGAAGGACCACTGTGCACCAGGGGGAGGACAGGCCCAGGTAACCGACTCTCCAGGAGGCACTCACCGAGATCCTGGGAGCCTACCAACATTCCCAGGACATGATGGGCCAGATCCTTGACTACATGCAGGAGAACAGCCGGCTGTAGCAGGAACAGTATCAGGGGATCAGGGAGGACTTGCAGGCCCCAACACCACATTGATCTCTATAGCAGGGGTGCTGGCAGACAACATCAAGAGGGAAGCAACAGCACACCAGGGGGCCCCTACCACTAGCCAGTTCATTGAACAGCCCTCCACGTCCGCTGCAGCTAGCGGGCAGGAGGCCCTGCCACAGGACCCACAGGCCACCAGCACCCCTCCCCCTGCAGAAGGTGAACCACCCCACAAACGTTCCCTGCAACCCAGACAGAAGCCAGAGACACTTGCCAAGATCACAGCCAGGAAATTAGACCCTCCCGATTGTCCCCCTTGTGTCCCAACCTTTCACCTTGTCCACTTTGAACTGCCTTTGCTCCCCTTCCTATGGCCCCTTGGACACTGCACCTATGGTACAAACAGACTAGAACAATTCCCTGGACTTCCCTCCATCATCACCCCATTCCATTGCACCTTTCCCTCAATATCATAGCACTACAATAAACACCTTTGAACACAACTTGACCACTAGTATTTTATGTATTGAAAATGTGCATTTATGGAAACAATCACATCTAGTGCAAATAACCTGAACACTGTGAAAGCATAGAAATAATGACCTGTAGCTGTCTGTACTCATCACATCAGTACACAGTTGTTATCTCACCAACATATGCAAAATGACAAGCCATAGGTGACAGTAAGTTGAGATGCAATGGAAGTTAATGCCATCATGCTACAGCCACACTGAAAAAATCAATAGTCAGAGGAATGGTCAGTTGCACTGTCTCACCTGTGTGTCATTGGAAGTATGGACGTATAACTGATGTTCGGTTGTCCTCATCCTCATCCTCTGCCTCCTCAGCCTCACTGACCTCAGGGTCCACTGCAGCCATACGGGCATCTCCAGTCTCCTCCTCCTGCAGAAACGGTACATGCCATCTGAGGGCCAGGTTGTGCAACATGCAGCATGCCATTACTATCTGACAGACCTTCCCGGGTGAGTAGCACAGGGATCCACCTGTCAGATGGAGGCTCCTGAACCTCGCCTTCAGGATCCCGAAGGTCCTCTCGATGATCTTTCTGGTTCCCCCATGAGCCTCATTTTAACGTTCCTCAGCCTCTGTCCTGGCATTTCTCAAAGGGGTCAGCAGCCACAATAGGTTTGGGTAGCCAGAGTCACCTGCAAGTATTGAGGGACAGCGTTTAGCCTCACACAATGATATGGGGATGACACCTGAAGGCATACACTAACATACAGTGGGTGGAGACCATGGCTCACCTATTATCCACCCCCTGTACCTCTGTACTTGGACCATCACATTTGGGATGCTGCTATTCCTCAGAACAAAGGTGTCATGCACCGACCCAGGATACTTAGCAATGACGTGGGAGATGTACTGGTCCGCCAGGCACATAATTTGCACATTCAGTGAGTGGAAACTCTTATATTCCTGAACACCTGTTCATCCTGGCGGGGGAGGACTAACGCAATATGTGTTCCATCAATGGCCCCAACAAATATTGGGTATATGTCCCATTGCACAGAATACGGCCTTTACAGTGGGCAGATCTTCCACCTGGGGGAAAGCTATGTAGCTGCACATGTGTTTCACCAGGGCAGACAAAACTCTTGCCAGCACGATTGAGAACATTGGCTGTGACATTCCTGCTGCCAAGCCCACTGTCACTTGGAAAGAAACAGTTGCCGGGAAATGGAGCACTGCTAGCACTTGCACAAGAAGGGAGATCCCAGTCGGATGATGGATATCAGATATCAGATCAGGATCCAATTGGGCACATAGCTCTGTGATTGTGGCCCTGTCCAGTCTATAGGTGAGTATAATGTGCCTGTCCTCCAAGGTAACAAGTCCACAAGGGGTCTGTACACGTGGGTTTGTCTCCACCTTCTATTTATCCACAGCGGTAGGTATCTAAGGGACACAAGAGTGAGTAGGCTGTCACAATTTGAACAATGGAACCCCAACCTCAGTGTACATAGTGCATTTATGTGATGGGACAGTGCGAATGGCTAGGTATGTGCTAATCTATGCTGTGACGCAGTTAAGGTTGATATGACCATTGTCTGCCACCATGAAATGGCGACTACCTGTCCTGTATGTAGCGTCAGGTGGAAGTGAGGTAACTCCGTTGACATTGGGCATCGTGGCGGACGGCGGTCTTGCACTGCTGTGCAATTCCTCATTGGATAATATAGGGCTCAATGGAGTACAGTGGCCAATGGGGATCTGCGCCGGCGGTACACCGCGGCAGACATGACCGCCATTTTCTATCTGATTCCTCACTTGTTTCCTGACCTTCAACAGGAAAACACCTACACTGCGTGTGCTGCTGTGACCTGTTTCTGGAACCTACCATGGCCCGTGTGACCGGGGAAAGGGCCCCTGCCTTCACTTCGGAGGAGTTGGAGCATTTGGTGGATGGAGTTCTACCCCAGTACGGACTGCTGTATGGGCCTCCAGACCAACAGGTGAGTACACCTTGGGCACAATGCATGTAGGAAGAATGCATGGAGATGTGTGTGCAAGCATCGTGTCATCGGGGGAGGAAAGTCTTGTGGTGGTGTATATGGTGTGTGCTGGCCGATGTGTGTGCCAATGGTGACGGAAACAGGATTGGTGGGCCATATCTGTGACAGGCTGGATTGTATGTGTAAAGGTGTCCTCCTGTCTGTATTACCTCTGCAGGTCAGCGCCCATCAAAAGAAGGGATTATGGCGTGCCATCGCCAAGGACATGCGGAACCTGGGGGTCTATGGCAGGCAGAGCACCCACTGTCGGAAACGGTGGGAGGACCTGAGGCGCTGGGCACGAAAGACCGCGGAGGTCCAGCGGGGGATGGCCTCCCAACAAGGAAGGGGTGCCCATCAGAACCTGACCCCCCCGATGGCCCGCATACTGACGGCAGCCTACTCAGAGTTGGATGGGCGCTTGAGGGCATCACAGCAGCCACAAGGGGGTGAGTACAGTGGGCATTGCTACAATAATTGGCAGGTGGCATGGGATCCAGGTGGTGGGTGTGAGTTAGTGGGTGCCCCTAATGTCAGGCCAGACATTGCAGCGTGATCCAGCTCAAGGGTAATTGGTGTATAGCAAATGCAGGTAACCTAGCTTGTTAGCATTCCATGTCAGTCAGGGCTTTGTGGGTCCCAGGAGGGGTGCAGTTGGCGGTGTGTGGCCCTCATCCTGCCTTGGCATCTAGCCAAATCACTGGCAGTGCAATACATAGTGCTCAAGCCTTGATCCCTGTGTGTAACGGTGCTATGTATGCCAACTATGGTGTTGGTGCAGTAATTGACCCAGTGTTTTCTTTCTCTCTCACCCCCCTTTTTTCTTCTGTCATCCTGTCCATGTGTACATTAGCATCATCTGGTAGAGGAGTAGGGGCACCGGTGACAAAAGGAGCTGCATCCCACAGGACCCTGGAGGCAGAGTCTCCTGATGTGAGGGAACCAGTGGGACGGAGGGTGAGGGGAGCACCAGGGTGGAGACAGGAGGCCACAACACAGACTCAGATACCACCTCCGATGGAAGCTCCCTGGTGGTGGTGGACACGTCTGTGACCACCCCAGCTGCAGGTACAGCCGCCCCCCCCATACCAGCACATTCCTCCCAGTATTCCCTCAGCGAGTTGCCTGTGCCCCCTCCCCCAGGAGGGTGGGCATCTCCTTCGCCCCAGGCACCTCAGGCCCTGCCCCAGTGAGCCGTGCTGCCCTGAATGAGGAGGCTATTGACCTCCTGAGATCCATCTCTGTAGGGCAGTCAACCATTGTGAATGTCATCCAGGGGCTGGCATCCTAGATGCAGCAATGCAATGCATTTCTGGAGGGCATCCACAGTGGACTGGCGGCCCAACAGAGATCGATTCAGGCTCTGACCTCCACTCTGATGGCAGCCATTGTTCCTACTGTCCCCCCTCCAACTACCACTTCCCAGTCCCAGTCTCCTCAACCTCAACCCATCCCATGCACACATACAGACGAGCATGCACACAAGACAAAATACAAGAGTGGCACAGTCAAAGACAGGCACCACACTTCATCCCACAAGCACTCACGCAAACACCAGACATTTGCAGACACACCCATATCCACTGCCTCCACTGTCTCCCCCTCCACAGCCTCCTCCAACTCCCTCACAGTCACGTCCACACTCACACCTGCATGCACTGCATCAACATCTACCACCAGCATCACCACACCAAGCAGCACACACACCTCACTAGCAGACACCTCCACAACATACATGCACGCATCCCCTGTGTCCTCTCCCACCCTGTCTGTCCCACCCCTAAAGGACACAAACGCAAGCACTCACATACCCAACAGCCATCCACCTCACATCAGCACACTGACCATGCACCTGCAGCCAAGTCCAGCAGACATACACTTCCAACAACCACTCTCTCAACCTCCACTCCCATCCCTCCTCCCTCATCATACCCCACCATCCCTAAGAAGCTTTTCCTTGCCCAACTTGACCTCTTCCATCCTCCTCCCCCACCGCCCTGCCCGTAAGAGCAGGGCCCCAAAGACCCAGCCCAGCACCTCAGCCAAACAGTCCAAGCAGACAGTGGTGGCACCACCTAGTCGTGGTGGCAAGTCAGTGAAGGATCCCACTCCACCAGCCAGGAAGTTTAAAGATCGCACACCTCCTGCCATGTACGGGAAGGAGCCCGTACTTCCTGCCATGAAGGGGAAGAAGTCCTCGATTCCTGTCTGAAAGGCTAAGGAGCCTGCACATCCTGCCATGAAGGGGAAGAAGCCTTCAACCCCTGCCAGGAATGGTAAGGATCCAACGCCTCCTGCCATGAAGGGGAAGAATCCCTCAACTCCAGCGGAGGCTGTCATAGTGACACTACCACCACCAGTGGTCATGGGGCCCTCACCTCCAGCTGAGGAAGTGCAGCCTACTCCTCCAGCAGAGGCTTCCCAGGAGGCCCCTTCACCTGCTGAGACAGTGCAGCCTTCACCTCTAGCAGAGGCTGCCCAGGAGGCACCTTCACCTGCTGAGACAGTTCAGCCCTCACCTCCAGCAGGGGCTGCCCAGGAAGCACCTTCACCTGCTGAGACAGTGCAGCTCTCACTTCCAGATGACACAGTGCAGCCATCACCGCCAGCGGAAGCCATGTAGGCCAACCTCTAGTGACTGCTGTATAAGGGCCCCCCTGCAGAAGCAGTGGGCATGTTCCCTACCTGAGAGACTGTGACTTTGCACTCCCCATCAGAGATAAATGGAGCCCCCTCCAGAACCAGTGGGAAAGTCACCCGCTCCAAAGACTGTGGTCTTGCACTCCCTAGTAGAGGGAAATGGGCATAGAGCCCCCTCCAGAACCAGTGGGAAGTCACCCATACCAAAGACTGTAAGCTTGCACTCCCCAGCAGAGAGAAAAGGGCCTGGAGCCCCTCCAGAACCAGTGGGGAAGTCACCCACTCCAGAGACTGTGGCCTTGCACTCCCCAGCAGAGAGAAATGGGCATGGAGCCCCCTCCAGAACCAGTGGGCTTGTTCCTGTATTCGGCTGAGGTGCCCCCCACCCCCATTCCCCTGAGGTCCCTGCCCACTTGTAAACTGATGCCCCTGCAGGGTTCTATCTGTATGAAGTCAGGATTCGAGTTGGACCTTGGACTGTGCCCTGTGGCCATGTGGGCCCTTAGTACTTTGGACTGGGCGTTGGCCCTTTGTGTACATTTGTACATACCTGTTTTTCGTACAATTGGTTCTTTTGGTAGCTGTTTACAATCAATACATTCTTATTACTGCTTTCTTGTTGTCCTTGCATTATTCTGCTGTGTATCGTGTGCCACTGTTTTTCATCTGCAGTTGGTTGTGTGTATGGTGTGTGTTGAGTGTGTGTTGTGCATGTGTGTGTCACTCTCCTTTTCCTCCCTCCCACCCTTGTGTGCTAGGCGGCTGTACTCACCGTTGTCATCTTTGTTGGCGTTGGTGTTCCAGGTGAAGCATGACGTAGATGAGCATCGGGAAGACTTGCAGTTCTTGGTCCATGGCGGTGTTGTACTTCCCTGTGTCTCTGATGGTGAGTCTTTGCTCTTCTGTGATGTGTTTCCTCCAGGCTTTTGATGGCGTTGGTACCGCCCCGGAAATCCTGGCGGATTGCAGAGTCAAAATATGGTGGGCGGTACTTTGTCTTCCGCCTGGCTGTTGTTCCCTACCGCTGTAGTCAGCGGTGTTCACACCCTGGCGGTTGGTCTCGTACATTGTCTGTCTATGGGAGTTATCTCTGCCATTGTTATATTTTGATGGTAATTACCGCCAGCCTGTTGGCAGTATTACCGCCACTTTATCACTCACCGCCAGGGTTATAATGAGGGCCATAGCTCTTACTGCAGCCATTTCTGTATCCAAAAGGATAATAGCTCCTGAATATCTTGTCAGCATGTTATTCACAGCTGTAGACAACTGTCGAATTTTAATAGAATTCAGAACAACTCCCACTGAAGGAATTATTGCTCCAAATATGTCTCCAATAATGCTAGAAACTGATTCCCACTTTTGTCTTTTTCATTGCAATTCAGTCATTTTAGGAAATGTATTCAAATCATCCAGTTGATACATTTTCGGGAAGACTATTCCCAAACAACATATGCCATACCATCCTCTAGGAAGACGGTAAAATGCATTTTTCTCACAAATGTAATAGACTCCAGGCATAGGTGGGTCTTGACCATTTAACATAAATGTCCACTTATTCTCAAACAAAAACACATGTCTACATTCACTAGTTCCCACAAATATTTTATCTACCCAAGATTGTGGTCTGTATATACAAAGCTTTCCTACATGTTGTGCATCTAAAGTTAGTCTCCCTTGTTCAGTAATGTCAGTGTATGCATAGTCAATCCCAGAACTACGGGAAACTAATCCCTTATCTATTTTAGCCTTGATCTCCCTTCTCCTATCATCTGTGTAATCTAAAAAACTATTTTCTAAAGATGAAAGCAAACAGGTTAAATTGTTCCTGTTTGCAAAAGCAGTTCCAAACGTTAATGTAGGTTCAAAGAAACCCTTCACTATTTCTATGTTATTATCCTTAGCTATCCTACTGAGATCCCCAACGATAGGTACAAAATAAAACACTACATCTATATTAGAGTAGAAATACTGAAAATACTCCTGGTTAAAGAATCGTGTTAGTACAAGACTACAACTTATGCCATAAGTAAGCGATAAACTACGATAGGCAATTCCCTCCTCAACAGAGGCTTGAATCTGCGTGCAAACATAACAATCTCTTGCATCCATTATATCAACATACTCACACAATAAGCGATAGAAGTCATTAGAAGAAAGTTCTTTCTGTGAATGAAAATATTTATCATCTATTTAAAATCTATCTATGGTTGAAATAGTAGGCACTAATTCTGAAGAAGTTGTTTCTAAAGCTATGGTATGGTTTGTTTCATTCTTATAAAAGACAATCACACCTACTATCAACACTAAACACACAATTGCAAAATCACCAAAACAATACCCATGTATTTACAGCATCTATGTTTAGTGCTCTGCTGGTTGTGGTTACCCATGATCTGTAAAGGATCAGAAATTAAAAACAAAAACAAAACATATATGGCTATGCAGCAAAAATCAAAACTAAATAAAAACAAAGAACAAAAATGGCAAAAACATTTTCAATCTTCAGTCTTCAATTTCAATCCCTCCTTATTTTTTTTGTTTTTCAATATTGTTCACAGCTTCGTTCACACATGACCCTTTTATCAAAAATCGGTAAAGTTGTCAAAATCCGTTAAGCAGCTTTGTCAAAATCAGGTTATTAAAGTCTCAAGAATATTTTCTTCTCAACAAAGTTTATTTCATTTAGTTTTAAAATGTAAAAAAAAATTTCTCAACAGGTCTCCATCAGTTTTCTTCATGTGCCAAAATATAGACCTTGAATGTCTCTGTCAAATCAAAAATTCAAAAATTCTTCTTGCCATTCATTAGTAGTTGCATATGCCCATTCAGGAGTATCTTCAATTGGCAACTTTCTTTCTTTTTGATTTTCGACCCTCACTTGATACACCATCACTCAGATCTTCACTTCTGGTGATATTGACTTCTTCCTTTTCTGGTTGCACCAGATTTGTCTTCTTTGACTTTGAACTTGTTTCTGGCCAGTTGTCACCTTTCAGAGATTTTCTTGTTAATGCTCTTTTCAGTGTTGGACTTGAATTCTTCTTCTTCGACGTTCCCGCAACCGGTTCAGGAGGAGTCAAATCTGTTTGGCTTAGATCTTCCGGGACAGCAGCCATCGGGTAGGTCTTCGGCGAGGGACCACGCTTAACATAGCGTGGTTAGTCCAAAGGTCTGTTTTGTCCCAAGGAACCTGATCCCTAATATGGGAGGGTTCACCTACTTAGGCTGGAAGTAGTGTAGCGTGCTATGTGAGTAATTCTTTCTCTAAACCTTATTAGGGTGCGTACTGTAGATTAGGAGTTATCATTTAGTCCTGATGAAGCACCGCGCGATCTTTAGAGGCATTCAGGGCACGAAACTTGTTGACCGTAAAAATCAGCTAAAGGGAGATTGTCCTTTTTAGTTTGGTATTGTAAGCAGAGTGGCGGAACTTCATTCCTTCTCCTGTATGTTTTTAATTTTGACCTAGAGTCTCCACGTCAATAAAAACAAGTTGTTTGGAGGCCCCAGAGCCAATTTTCCCTTTTCTTTTTCTCTTGCTCTTTCCTGAGGGTAGGTTTAAATTGATTACTACCCCGGCACACACTCCTGATTAAGATCTCCGGTAAAGTACCCCCTTGTCGGGCCCGTCAGGCATTGCAGCGCTGGCCTGACGAGGAGCTGGCCCTATGATGAAGCATGACATCCATTGGATGTGTGAGGGCTCTTGCTTCTAACTTAAGAAGTGTCTTTTTGAACCTGTGCTCATTTTTCTATTTTCTTCTATAGGAACAGTTTACTCATTTTGTATTGTTCAGTACCCAGGGAGGCCGTACACTGGACCTTGGTTAAATCTTCTTGTCCCTCTCGATTGTGTTTGGCTTAGATCTTCCTCAACTACTTTCCCACTAGTCACTTGTACAGTCTGGTTTGTCAGACCATGTGCTTCTGACACCCTCCTCTAAGCAGGCCTACTCTGCATCGGTTCCCTTTCTTGCTCTCTCTGGACCAGTTATTTTACTGTTTCATTTGAGGACATTGATGGCCTTTCATCCTCATCTTCCAGGATTCCTTCCACTTCGTCTGACACAGGAGTGGGCAAGTCAACTTGAGCCTGTTCAGGCAATGTCTCCAGATTGTTTTCCTGTATTGTCTTGGAATAGGTTCAGGTGGTGGTAATCGCAACAGTTCTTCTTCTTCTTTTGCACTATTCACCTTCCTAGTGGGGCTCGCATTAATCCAGTTCGGAAGTCCTGCACACTTCACAGCTGTGGTAATTATTATTATCACCTGGTAGGGTCCTTTTCACCTTGGCTCCAAGCATGACTTTCTCACGTGCTTACAAATAACGACCCAATCACCTGCCTTCAGGTTGTGTCCTTGCTCTTGTGACTGTTGCAGTGTGGTAGCTTCCACCTGATGAGAGAAAGAGGTAACCACATCAACTAGGCCTTTGCAGTAGTCCAATACCATATCATCTGTAATATTTACAAGAGCATTTGCAGGTACAGCTGGCAATCTCATGGCCATTCCCATGAGGATTTCATGGGGCAAAAGTCCTGTTTTCTTGTCAGGAGTACTTGACATTAGAACCAACAGCAAAGCATCTGGCTTTTTTAGATTTGTGGATGCACACAATTTTGCCAATCTTGATTTTAAAGTACCATTCATTTGTTCTACAAGTACTGAGACTTCTGGGCGGTAGCTACGATTAAGCTTCTGCTCAATGTTTAAAGCTGAACCTAGCAACCTAATCACCTCACTGCTGAAGTGACTTCCTCCATCTGATTCTAAAGAGACCAGAAAACCAAAACGTGGAATTAACTCCCTAAGCAGCAACTTTGCTACTGTGAAACTGTAATTTCTCCTTGTAGGGATAAGCCTCAATCCAATGGCTGAAAATGCACGCAATCATCAACACATATTTCAAACTAGCACATGCAGGCATCTCAATGACATCCATCTGCATTCTGCTAAATGGTCCTCCAGCCATGCCTATATGTCCCATGTTGACAACTGTTCCTTTGCCAACATTCATCTGCTGGCATATAACACATCTGTGCAAACTGCTTCAGCAACCTGTATACATTTTGGATTGAACCAATACTGTTTAACTAACCTAATCATGGCATGTCTCCCCACATGAGCTTGTCCATGATAGTATCTGGCCATCTGAGTCAGTAAACTGTTTGACAATACTACCTTTCCTTCTCCTGATATCCAGATGTCATCATTTCTTTGGACACATTTAATCTTAACCCAATTTCTACGCTCATCTTTCCCAGCATTGTCTTTTTTAATTCTTCCAAATTATCAATGACGCATCACATAATTTGCATAGATTTCATCATCTTCAGGTAACAATTCTCATTCTCCTTATGCCGTTCACTGCACAGAACTTTGCGACTTGATCCCCATATGTATTTCCCAATGACACGTAATCTTGTGATCTGTGATGTGCACTGCATTTCATCACAGCAATCTTTTCAGGCATTTGAATTGCTTTTTAACAAATCATGAATTATTTCACCATTTCTTACTGGTGAATCAGAAGAAGTCAGGAAACCTCTCTGTGACCACAATTGGCCAAAGTCATGCACAATGCAGAATCCATATTGACTATCTCTGTAAATAGTCACTTTCAATTGAGTTGAAATGTAGCATGCTCCAGTAAGAGCCACTAGTTCTGGTACTTGTGCAGAAAACACTACTTGAAGCCGCGACGCTTCCAGTATGACAGTGATAGTACATACTACATATCCTGTTCTTAATGTGCCCACATTATCTCTCAGGCAGGAACCATCAACAAAGATAATTTGATCATTTTCTTCCAGACAAGTATCTCTAATATCTGCTCTGGGTTTTGTGCATAACTCATGTAATTTCATGTTCAGTATCATCCAATTTTTCAATGTTTTCTCCCTCATTTGGAAGTAAAGGTGCTAGGTTAAGCACTGCACATCTCTTAATGTTTACATTTGGAGATCCCAAGATTGCTGTCTCATATCTGGTCAGCCTTAAGCTGGTCAGATACTGTGCCTTAGACCTGACGAGCAAAATCTCAATGGAATGGGGAACCATTATAGTAATGGGATAACCCATTACTATACTCTCGCTCTGAGCGAGGCTCTGCTCAAATGCTGCAATGGACCGCAAACAACCAGGTAAAGCTGCTGCGACCTGATCCAAAGTAGCTAAAAAATATGCCACTGGGCGGTTCACACCACCATAAGTCTGAGTCAAAACAGACAGAGAACATGCATCACGTTCACGACAAAACCACAGAAAATGTTTAGTGTAGTTAGGCATACCCAAAGCTGGAGTTTGGCACAAACTCTCTTTTAAATCAGTAAATGCTTTCATACAATCCTCATCCAGCAATATAGGATCTGAAACATCCTTTTGAGTCAGCTTCTGTACGGGCTTTCGAAAGAACTGAAAAATTTGGGATCCATTGTCGGCAGTAACCCACCATTCCCAAGAATATTCTCACACTTTTCTGAGTAGTTGGGGCTGGCATTTACAAAATAGTTGCAACTCTTTCTCTAAAAAACTTCCTAGTTCCTTTCTCAATCAAATGACTCAAGTATTTCACCTTTTTCTGACAGTACTGCAATATAGCAGGGGACACTTTATGTCCATTGTCTCCCAGGAAATTCAACAATGCAATTGTATCATATTTACACCCTTCTTTTCTACTGGTCGCAATTAATAAATCCTCAATGTACTGCACCAATGTTGACTGATGAGGCATCACTAATGATTCCAAATGATTTTTCAAGATCTGATTGAAAATGGATGGTGACTCTGAGAACCCTTGTGGAATCCTACACCAACAGTAGACTTTATCCAAGAATTTGAAACAAAAGAGATATCTGCTGTCCTCATAAAGAGGCACAGAAAAGAATGCTTGACATATTTCTACCACAGTCAACCATTCAGCATCACATGGGATCTGAAACATAATCACAGCTGGATTTGGCACAACTGGGCAACACTTAACCACTATGTAATTTATTTTTCTCAAATCTTGTACAAGTCGAATTTTCCCACAAGGCTTGCACAGTCCCATTATTGGTGAAATACATGGGCTGCTCAACACTTCTTTCAGAATCCCTTTCTCCACAAGCTCTCCTATCAATGGTCTCACTCCCTCAATTGCATCTTTTGCCATTGGATATTGTGGAGTCTACAACTACATTGGGCTTTACTACAACTCTGATTGGCTCTACTCATTTTATCAACCCAATAGTTTTTCCTGAAAGATCCCAAACTTCAGTCTTAACACCTTTATGTAAGTCATCAGGAAGATCTTTCACTGCAAATACAGTAAAGAAACTAATCAAAGGAACTTCCTCCTTCACTGGCTCATCAAAACTGATCAAAGAAAAGTCTTTAGACAATGACGTATTGTTAACAGTATGTGTTGGGTCTTCTTCATCATCACTGTTTGTTTGAATGTCAATTCTCTCATTTGAACAGGTAATGCAACATCTGGTTTTGCACAATAGATCCATTCCCATTCAGGACACAGGACTTGAATCACAAACCACAAATTATGCAAATCTTTAAAATTGCCAATTTTAACCAAAACTGGTTCTGCAATTGGGTTTGTCAAATATTGATTAGCAACCCCCACAATCTGAACTGTCTTCCTTGACAAGGGCCAAATTGTAAATTCTACATATCTCACTGTTGAGCGTGTAGCTCCAGTGTCAACCAAAAATGAAACTCTGTGACCATTCACCTTTCCTTTAACATAAAGACCTTTCTGATCCACTTCTAAAGAAGCTGCCATCACACATTCTTCTTCATCTGAACTCTCAGACATCCATTCATCATTTACTCCATCCTCACTGTGTAATGGAAATTGGTGTACTGTATTGTTTCTCTGATTCACACTTGGACCTCTGACCATCTGAGAAAGCATCACACGCTGCCGATCCATAGTTGCTTTAGGTATCTGAATCTGTTGTCTAGGCATTTGAATTTGTTGTGCAGGCATCATCTGCACCTGTGGCTGCATGTGCTGTAACTGGGGCATTCACATTTGTACAGGCTGTGCATTTTGCATGGCCTGCATGGGTTGAAAACCTTGCATTGGGTTTACACTATGCTGGACATTTTGAATTTGACCTCCCATTCTTAGTCCTTTCACTTTTTGCAATGAATTGACATCATTTGCTTGCTGAATCATACCTCCCTGATTTACCATAGGACACTGCCGTTTCCAATGTCCAATTCCCCAGCAAGCATGACAAGGTAACATTCTCTTTCCTTGCCGCTCTCCGTGAATCATTACTGCATTCAAATCCAAACCATAATTAACACTTCCCATTCCACCACTACCTCTACCTCTACCTCTGCCTCCATTCTGAAATATACCTTGATTCTGAAACATGCCATTTCCCAGTTGCTGCTGAGGCTGGAAACGTCCCTGAATCCCTGTCTGTGCAGCCTTAATCTGCATCACCATCACTTTCTCCTTCAACTTTTTCTGTTTCAACTCAATCTCATCACTACAGTATTTCGCATACTGCAGCACCTCATCAATCAGTTTGGCTTGCCAACAAATCAAATGACTCTTAATCATCTAACTAATCTCTGGTTTGAGTCCCTCAACAAATCTGAACACAAAATGAATCATGTCTTTTGGCTCAGTTGTTTCTGCCCCACTGTAATATTTAAATGCTTTTAACAATATCTCATAGTATGCATAAATTGATTCTTTCGCTTTGTTAGTAGTCCTATCTATTCCCTGCCAATCAATGTTTTTGGGTGAGATTCTTGTTTTCAGAACTTCAATGAGTTTATAGTAATATTTCATTATTTCAGGTGATGGTGCACCTGTTTCTGGATCTCTTGGTGGTTAACTTGTTGGCCAATCTACACTCTTGCATTCAATCCATAAATCTGCTGGAACAACTATTTCTAAAAGAGTGTGCAAATCTTCCCACAGACATTTATCTGTCTGCTGATACCATTCCACTGGTTTCTCCCTCATCCTGGGGTAATCATTTGTAAATGACAAAATTTCACTTCTGCTCCAAGGGGCATGTCCAAAATTCCCTCCTGGAATTTCTCTCATTGGTAAAACTTTCACTGCTTCTCTATCCTGCAGTGCTTCTGTAGAAGAATTATCAGGACCTTTTTTAAGCTTGTCTCTTTTCTTCACCCGTCTGCCTTCCCATTTGTCTAATGCTCTCCATATCTGGATGCCTTGAAGTAACTCTCTAAGGTGTGTACTCTAACCTATTTACACCCATGGTTCCCTCAATAAGTTCACTCGCATCCTTTGAAAGCCTAGTGTAGTTAAAATAATTCCCTCCACTAGAAGTATCTTGTGAGGTATTCAGCTTTTCTAACCACTGGGTTAATTGTTGCGCTGTCAACCCTGGTAATGATATGTTATTTAGGCTGAGTACTAGGCATCTGTTGAACCATTAAACTCAGAGGTTGAGGTGTCATTGACCTCAAGTCAGCACCAATAGGTGACCCTGCTCCAGTATTCAGAGGACTATTCAGAGATCCTCTGAAAGGACTCAAGTCTATCAATGACCTTGTTCCATCAACAATCTGTGTCACAAGTGTACCTATTTTGGCATTATCACCGATTCCCCCTCCCACTAAATTTTGATCAGGATTCCCTGTCCACTTGTACCATTGTTACCCTGGGCATACAATGATAAGGGTGGATGAATAGTGACAGGTACAGACACTGCATCTGGACTTACTCTGGCATTTACATTCTGAGATTGCATTACACCTATGTTCTGCACTTGAGGTAGTAACAACGGGGTTGGCTCTGCCTGAATCAACATTGGTGTCTGGTAAACCTGTCCTGTTGGCACTGTAAGATTTGTTGTTGCCTCCACAATTGGCACATTTGGACAACTCCTAGGAACACTAGGTTGTGGCAACTGTACAGAATCTGTTGACTGATTTAGACTACTCTGCATTGGTATTTGTACTATAGGACTAGTCTGCACTGAGCTCTGTGTCATGTTAGTAGTAAGCTGAGTAGAACTCTCAATTATGTTAAGACTACTGTGTATTGAACTCTGTGTCATGTTAAACTGTGTTGGTGCGGAAGGATTCATACTAGTACTTGGACTTTTCTCTTGTGCCACATATGGTGGTGGACGATTTCTCGATATCTGTAAAATAAACTCATCATCATCTGATTCCTTATTATCAGTCAAAAACCTTTCAGGTTCTTTTGATGTCTGCTCTTCATCTGATGAGAGAAAACTCTTATTAGATTTCTTTAAAACTTTCTTTGCATCTTCTTCACTGTCTTTAGACATTGCAGAAAATATCCCAATACCATGTAAGGTATCAAGTCTCCACTGTCACTGATCATTGTCCCACCTAGCTTCTGCTAGTGACTTATCTGCTCTTCTCATTTTTCTCTCAAATTTCAATAATTGTTGTTGTCTGGCTACTAGTTCCCAGATCGCTAATGCCTCAAACTGAGCTGGTCTTTGGGTGAGGATTTAGACCATACATCACTTGTCTCAAATTTTCTAAAATTCTCAAATTAAATGCCCCATTTTCAGGAAACGATAATCTCCCTTCTTTTCTTGTGATTTTGCACCAATGTTTTAACCAAAGGCATGTCCCAGTACCTTTCTCTTCAATCACAATATATGTTGGAGTACCTTCTGGTGGACACATTTCTCCTACCGTAGCTGGAATATATTCATCTCCTCTAAGAGCACTTTTTAAAGCTTTGAAAAACTTCATTTTCACAAATTTATGTCAAAAAACAATAATCAAGAAGCGACTTTTAATCCCACAATCCTCTTTGTCTACTTTCTCAACCAATTGCGCTTCACGGTTGTCCACCAATCCATTCGCGACCCTTCTCACTAACCAACCTATATCTACGCGGCACAAAATGATGTCACACTTACACACAGCGGCTGACAAAGTCTTGAGGCTTGTCCTCCTAAGCTCAAAAACCTTCCAAACGAATGCATTATTATTTGCAGGCACTTCATTAAAACAAAAAAAAAAACTAATTTGTCTATTTACTACAGGTAGGGTAATACAATTGCTTGAGGACACTTACAGATTTTCACTGATGGCTTTTCATTCTAGCAGCAATTCTTCTTTCTCAGTTCCCCAGATTTGCAAGCAACATTTGACCTGCAAATTTTACTCTCAACTGATCAATGGATACGGCCCTTGTGCGCATAGTACTCGCCAAATCTCAGTCAAAAAAGACCTAGAGTGTAAGGTCATTTACACTCAACTTGACTCACAAACATGACTTGCCAACCACACCCGATTGGCCTACTAAATAGACAAATTACAACAAAAAAACAAGTGTCTCAATGCACTTTTAATATACTCCGGAGTTTTAGACCTACCTCAGGGTCCGTATACCAACAACCATGTGGACACTTTTTGAGCACCAAGCGCCAGACATACGTGAAATTCGCCAACTTCCCTACTCCCACACTTTGGAGCACACAAACCCCTTCTTCAACAACATATGGAGTACGCCAACTCCCCTAAAATCTCACGGACAACTCAATCACCTGCAAACAAATTAGATAAAGCTGTGCAAGCGCATAATCTACTTCATCCAGCCTAACAACAGAATGCTGAGAACATTGCTCTTCAACATGGGCAGACTTCAAGGACCAGGGACAGTCACCTTGGGTGTTTAGGGACACATCCCCATGATTTCCATTAATACAAAAAATCAATAAATCTCAGTCAATAATCAATAATAATCAACAATCAGCAATCCATAAAGTCATAACCATCAAACTCTGGCTACCAAATATGTTGTAGTGCAGATCCTGGTCTCATCTTATTATTTTATAAGAGTGAGTGATTGGAGGCTGCCTTCAGGTCAATGAACCTTTTGACTTGTGTGGATTATATTGATTTCCACATTGATTGACATATTGATTATTAACACATAAAACAACAACATTAAACAATAATAATATTCACCAAAGAATCAATATATGATGCCCATGACCCATTTGGCCATGAATAACCACACCTTTTAGTCTCCATTACAATATTTATTTCCCTATATTAACAATGCTAAAGTCACAAAAATTATTCCCACAACCAAATAGTACAAATAAAATAGTATCACAGGTTGGCGAATTGGCCTGCAAAATCTTAATTTAAATAGAGAAGATAAGACAAAACACTCAATAGTTAGAACACAAATAAATAACATGAGTATCTGTGTAAGACAGATAAAATAAATTTGATTCAGTAAATAAACAATGTCAAGTCATACGTATAGAGAAAACACCTCACTAACCTCAAATTAGCATTAGCACGTTGGGCATCATGCAAACGTTTTAGTAACGTAAATTTAGAAAATATCTAGCTACGGCACTATCAAAAATAGCAGCAGAATCTTAAAGAGTAGCAGCTGGTAACCTGCAAAAACGAAAAGTCAAATACAAATACACAGAATTCATAAATTTACCTCTCCATAAGGTAAACAGCAGTCAGGTTACAGCTTCAACAGGGGGACCTCAGCATCAGGACAGGGAAAGTAAAAAGGGGTGACAATTTAGAAATTTTGACCCTAAGTTCTCTTAACCATCAAATTAATTATTTAAGGCAGGCAGCATAGCATTATAGGCTCTAAGCACTAAGTGCCAAAATAAACACTAGCATTTTTGCATGGAGCCTAGAAAATAATTCAAATGAATAAAGTGCCAGACTAACTGGCAAAACATGAAATGTCAAAGTGACAGATCATAAGAATGAGAAGTGAAGCCTCTGGAAACCAGGGAAAATAATGCACACAAATGTCTGATTCACAGACATTAAATTGAACTTGCTAAACTTTTGTGATTGGATAATTTGCACACACATGCAGTTGTCAGCCAATCACAAAACATCAGGATGCCAGAAAATATTCCGCTATTAATTTAAATATTCTCTATTCTTCTGTCTCCTCCTTTTCGCGTAAGCACAAAAGATATTCATTATTATTTCCTGCAGTCTTCTCTGCACTGTTTAGAAGGTCTTTTGTTCAACACATTCCAGAATGCACTTACTGCCGGACGATAGGAAGAAATATTAGAACTTTCATATCAGTTCTTTTCCCTTCGAGATAAACGCATTCGATTAGTACGAAACACAGATTAAACTCATAATTCAAATAAAAGAAGCTTGTAATTCTACGGAAAGGATTGTCACTTTAACTCGGCTTGGCAGACAGATAATTACAGCGATGACCTTGCTTACTTGATCCACAGCAGAGAACAAGTTGAAATCATTCTACTAATGTAACATTTTAGGAACATTGGTAGACATCCAACATCACCCCTGGCCTTGTTCTGCCGAAAGGCACCACAGAAAACTCAAGAATTACTTGCATTTATTCTAACATTATTTTTCAAAGCACATAGGGGGTCATTCCGACCCCGGCGGTCATTGACCGCCGGGGTCGGCGGGAGCACCGCCAACAGGCTGGCAATGCCCCGCAGGGCATTCTGACCTCGGCGGATTGGCCGCGGTCAGAACAGGAAAACCGGCGGGGTCCCGTTGCCCTGAGGAATCCCCCATGGCGGCGCAGCTTGCTGCGCCGCCATGGGGGATTCCGACCCCCTCACCGCCATCCTCTTCCTGGCGGTTCCGACCGCCAGGAACAGGATGGCGGTGAGGGGTGTCGTGGGGCCCCTGGGGGCCCCTGCAGTGCCCATGCCAATGGCATGGGCACTGCAGGGGCCCCCGTAAGCGGGCCCCACTTTGAATTTCAGTGTCTGCATAGCAGACCCTGAAATTCGCGACGGGTGCTACTGCACCCGTCGCACCCTTCCCACTCCGCCGGCTCCATTCAGCGGGGTCCCGTTGCCCTGAGGAATCCCCCATGGCGGCGCAGCTTGCTGCGCCGCCATGGGGGATTCCGACCCCCTCACCGCCATCCTGTTCCTGGCGGTTCCGACCGCCAGGAACAGGATGGCGGTGAGGGGTGTCGTGGGGCCCCTGGGGGCCCCTGCAGTGCCCATGCCAATGGCATGGGCACTGCAGGGGCCCCCGTAAGCGGGCCCCACTTTGAATTTCAGTGTCTGCATAGCAGACCCTGAAATTCGCGACGGGTGCTACTGCACCCGTCGCACCCTTCCCACTCCGCCGGCTCCATTCGGAGCCGGCTTCCTCGTGGGAAGGGGTTTCCCGCTGGGCTGGCGGGCAGCCTTCTGGCGGTCGCCCGCCAGCCCAGCGGGAAACACAGAATGGCTGGTGCGGTCATTCGGCGGTTCCCGCCGCCCGCCGGGGTCTGAATGACCCCCATAGTCTTAAAGAGACAGAATATATTTTATTTTTCATCACCAAGTTAACACATTTAAAAAAATATGTGCAGGCCTTTCACTCTGATGGCGGCCACTAAACACACATACTTTCCATCTTAACATTTATTTATTTTCATTTGAAGCAAATCTGATGTTAGAGTATCAGTGTGATTACATAAAATAATTATTTAATTTCAAGTCTGCGCTCACATTACAATTGGAGCATTTGGCACATTAGGTTCATCTTCATCATCAGAAGAACTTTGAGCCTGATTTAGAACTCAGTGGAGGGGTTAATGTGTCACAATGGTGACGGATATCCTGTCTGTAGAAATCTAAATATCATAGACAACAAGGGTATTTAGATTTCATCTGATGCAATATCCATCACCACTGCGATGGAGTAACCCCTCTGCCGAGATCTAAATCAGGCACATTTATTTCGGTTTGCCAAGAACCATCAAAGCATACAATGTGAAACAGATAAATATGTAAAACGATATTCGTACAATATACATTAACATTTGCTGTTGTTGTTCCTTATAACTGATTATCCATTTTAATCTACCAAAATATAAAAAAATGATTCTTAAAATACCAGCTGATATATTAAAATGTGTTCATTTATAAACAGCAAAGCCTACAAAAGATACAAATATAAAAAAATGCCAAACTAACAAGAAATCAACAGTATTCTGTTGAGCCATAGATGATCATTGATTTAACTTTGAGCAGTGCAAAGTGCTGAGTGAGAAACTGGGAACCATGAAAATTAGGTTCAAATAGATCATAGCCAACACCGAAGCAATTGTGTATTTTAATGTACCAAAATTTAAAAGTAGTTCCTGCAGTATCCACCAATATAATAAAACATGTACTCTTCCTCTTAGCTGAAATGCAATCTTTGAACACTTGAACCAAATATTTATTAAACATCGACTAACAGAATAAATAATTGTACCCGAAGTATCAGTTTTTAAAATTCTGTGTGCAACTAAATAGCGTGTAACTCTCAGGTTCAAGCACACTGGATGTATCCAATTTCTGCAGGGACCATGGTATTCTGGGCAGAAGTACAAAACATGTACCTCTGACTATGAGGCCAAACCACAGACAGCGCATATATCCAAATTGTGATCTTTTGCACATTTATTACAGAACGTTTTTAGGGGTAAACTTCACAGGTGAAATCGCGCATTCAAACTTTTTGCCAAAGTTGGTGTGATCATATCTCAAAAAGTTCAAACTTTGGGCTTGACTTAGAACCAATGAACTGATTAGTCAGGTGTCCTGAAATTACTCTTCTGAAATACTGATTGTCCAATACCTTGTTTTTAGAACAGCTGCATCTACCTTGAATTTTTTCCTGGAGCAGTCCCACAATCTAGCCAACCAAAATGTACTACACCAAGTAGAGACAAATTTCAGCCAGGGGATTTTTGTAGCACTATTCATCTTCCTCAGTTTCCCCAAAGCATCCTGATAGTTTTTTGCTCAGACGTAGACCATTTACGTATCCAAAACATCAATAGGTTTTAATTGTGCCACATCTGCAATTCGTTCAGTACCTAAGTGATAAAATAATGGACTAAAGGGGGTGCTGACCAGGACTGAGTTAAAGAGATCTAACAAAATTATTCTCGGTCACTCCCAGCTTCTCTGTATCAAGATACTCCCAAATTTTGGCTCTTAATGGTGAAATACTTTGAGCATTGGCATAATAAACCTCCAGGGCCGGGGTTATTAATCAAAACTGAGTCTGCTTGTGTAATGGCAATACAGGTTTGGATCTTTGTACCATAAGCAGCAAGCTTTTGTTGAGTTGAGATTCCTAGCAAAGCTTGTCTGTCAGCTTGACACCCAGATAGCCGAAACCAAAGACTCTTTCTAGGGGTTCACTGGCAACTTTAACTGTGCTTTTTCTAACTGTGCCATTCCCAAATATCATATATTTGGTTTTAGTTGCATTTAATTCTAAACCCCTGTAAGCACAAAAAGCCAGACACGTGTCTATTACATTTTAGAGACCTGTAGCAGTCTTCAAGATGAGTATTGAATCTTCTGCGAAGATCAATATCAGAAACTTTTTGCCATTCAGGACAGGGGAGTCATTCTACAGTTTGTAAGTTCCTTGACCACATCATTTATATACAGGGTAAACAGAGTAGGTACAAGGACACATTCCTGTCACAGCCATCGTTGGATGGAGATTCTGTTGGCCAATTCACCCTTACTTCCCCATCGCAATCCAGCAAAGTTATCTTCATGTAATCCGGCAATCAAGTGATGAAATTAGAGGGTCTCGCATTTCTATTAGCACTTTCCACAGGTTCTTACGAGGCACAATATCAAATGTTGCTCTCAAGTTGACAAATGCGTAAAATGTTTGGTTACTAAGCAGCATGTACTTCCAGTACAGTAGGGTAAATCTGAAAATGTGGGCAGAAGTACTGGTTTTAGCGTGGAAGCCAGCCTGGAGATGTGACAGAATTCTGATCGTTGGCCATTCAATCTTGCAACTTGTAAAGTACTTATCTTACAAACATTTTTTGTAAATTGTGAATTAGATTTATAGGCCTGTAGTCGGATGGACTAGAAGCATCTCCTTTCTTAAAAACAGGAATTATCTCTGCACCCCCCCTTCCAAGTCTCTGGAATTTCTCCCCAAGCACCAATTGCATTAGTTAAAAGGTTAACATAAACAACCCAAATTTGAGGTTCAGATTTGTACAAGTCTACTGGTATGTGAACGGATAAAAGGGCTTTTGCTGCTTTTAGGCAACTAATGACTGAATAAGTATCTGCAAAACTGTATACTGAATCGATAATATTTTTAGAAGATAGCATGCCTATAGTTAAAGCACTGGGCTTTAGGGAATGTAGCTGAGAGGTAGCAATTTCTTTTCGGCATATAATGTAGAAAATGAAGAGAAAAGGCCAACCCATTTTTCTGGCTCAATATGATAAAAATGGGTGTTAACGCTGTCTAAGATCCTGTGAGAAAATATATACCAGATTTTTTGCAGCAGACCCTACCAATTCTTAATAACCCACTCACTTTTAGCTTTAGCAAGTGACACTTTATATTTATGCTGTACTTCAGAAATATCTGGGTGTCTATGATATTTAACTGCCTTCTTTATATCTTTTTTTTAATGTTTTGCACTCTATATTGTACCATTTATGTTTCCTTTTGTGGGTGGGCTTCATTTGGGCTATTTCCTTAGAAGAGCATACTCCAATTCATTAAAAAAAATGTATGGATAGCTAGGATTGCTACTAGGGATGGGGAAATTCCTTCATAATCAGAGAAAAAGTGCACACACCATTGATAAATCTCTTATTACAATTTATGATTAGCCAGTAGCTGGGCCAAGAGACTCTTCTGAAGTTAGTTAATAACTATAATGGTCTCCAGTACTACAGTGTAGGAGGCTTCCCTGGTGTGTGGTCGGTACCTATGATACATACACCTTATATCAGGGATCCCTTATTAGTGTAGTGTAGTCAGTGTCTAGACGCCAGGCTCTCTAGAGGTAGCTGTGGATGAGTATCCAAGGCTTAGCTAGGAGATATGCAAAGCTCATGCAATACCTCTGTAGTCACACTTAGTACTTACATACATGAAAGAAAACAATCAGTGTTACAAAAATAAAGGTACTTTATTTTGGTGACACAAATACCAAAAATACCATAGAAACTATACTCCCTTAGGAGGCAAGTAATACACAAACAATTAGTGAAAATCACAATAGGAAGAAATGGGCCTGGGGGAGCATAAACCATTTACTAAGAAAGTGGAATGCAAAAGCTGGTCCCCCACCTAGGTAAGTGTAGTGTGTAGAGGGGAGCTGGGAGTAATAGAAACGCCCAAAGGTAAGTACCACAATCCACCCCAGTGATTAGGAAAACAGCAGTAAATCACAGTAAGTTTCCCAGAACACACACAAAGAAGTAAAGAAGAATACTGCAAAACCCAGAAGAGATTGCAAGACACCAACAGTGGATTCCTGGACAAGAAGACCTGTGGAAGAAGGGGGCTAAGTCTAAGAAGCACAGCAGAGTCCAGGAAGGACAGGAGCCCCTACCCACCAGGATGAAGGTGCAAAAGGTGAATCACCAGTGAAGAAGAAGAGTCAGCATTGGGCCCAAGAAGAAGACGTAGGGTTCCTGGAGGATGCAGGCAATGTCCCATGCTGGAAGGAGGATTGCAGTCGGGTGTGAGTCTTTGGGTTCTACCAACAAGCCTTGGCACACTTAAAACCCGCGGTTAATGGAAAATGGGGCTGCCAGGGACCAGGAAGGACCAGGTGGACCAAGGAGGAGAAGTCAGAGTGGGCCCTCATCAATACAGAGAGTCCACAGAAGCCCAGGCAGCACCCACAGGAGTCCCACAGAACGGGTACAGGACAATTGCAGAAGAGGCCCATGCAGCACTACAAGAAAGGCTCCCACACCATGGGAGAACCACTCACAGAGCTGTGCGTCGCAGGAAGGAGTGCTGTGGGCTGGAGCTTTGGAGCTTTAAGATGCCTGAAGATGTTGGAGGAAGGATGCCAACAAACCTTGGTAGCTGCAAAGGACGCAGTGCACCAGGGTACTGTCCTGCGGAGGCAGTCAAGGGCTTAACTTCACCCAAGTTGGACAGCTGGAACAGACGACCGTCGGGACCACTTTAGTCCACCACCCGTGATGCAGGATCCACGCAACTCAGCACAAGAGGGGATCCACGCAGCCAGCCATCATCACAATTGGTGCCTGTAGAAGCAGGGGAGTGACTCCTTCACTTCAAGGGAGATTCCTTCTTTCTTCTGATGCAGGCTAACGACGGGCTGTCATCACAGGCTGCACGACCAGGGAAATGTTGCAGTTGCTGGAAGGGGCTGGAGATACAATGCTGCAAAAAGTCGTCTTGCTTCTTTATTGGTGCTTGTGGGGTCCTGAAGAGTCCAGATCAGTTTCTTCCGTAAGAAGTCGAAGTGGAGGGTGCAGAGGATTCCTGCTGGAGTCTTACAATCTGAATCTGAGGAACCACCCAGGAGAGAGAACCTAAATAGCCCTGAAAGGAGGATTGGTCACCTAGCTGAATGACCACCTATCAGGAGGGGGCTCTGATGTCACCTACTGGCACTGGCCACTCTGATGCTCCCAGAGTTCCCTGTCAACCTTGAATCCAAGATGGCAAAACCCACAGGACCCTCTGGAGGAGCTCTGAGCACCACCCATGGGGTGGTAATGGACAGGGGTATGGTCACTCCCCTTTCCTTTGTCCAGTTTCGCGCCACAGCAGGGACTGAACTGGTGTAGACTCGTTTTTGCAAGGAGGGCACAAAATGTGCCCTTCAAAGCATTTCCAGTGGCTTGGGGAAGCTACCCCTTCCAAGCCTGTGACACCTATTTCCAAAGAGAGAGGGTGTATAACTCTGCTCCCAAAGGAAAACCTTTGTTCTGCCTTCCTGGGCTCAAGCTTCTCAAGCAGCAGGAGGGCAGAAACCTGTCTGTGAGGTGGCAGCAGCTTGGGATGCCTGGAAACCCTCAGAAGGCTGAAATGGCAATACTTGGGGTCGTCTAGGGAGCCCCCAGGGTGCATGGAATCATACAACCAATGCTTGCAAAAGCCTTGGGGTATGATTCCAACATGTTTGATACCAAACATTCCTATGTTCGGAGTTACCATTAAGTAGCTAGACAGAAGTAGTGACCTATCTCCAATACAAACGTAAAATGGCGTCCCTGCACTCACGAAGTCCAGGAAAACGGGCCTGGAATGCTAGTACAGGGGTGCCTTCACACACAGGTACTGCCCTCTGAGCTGGAAGGCCTGCTATAGGGGTGACTTATAAGTGGTCTGCTGTAGTAAAAAGTGGCAATGAAAGGGTGCTTGCACCTTTTCGTGCATGCTGCAATGGCAGTCCTGCAGAACCCCTTGCTTGGGCTCCCTATGGGTGGCAAAATATATTCTGCAGCCCATAGGGATCCCCTGGAACCCCAATGCCCTGGGTCCCTAGGTACCATATATTAGGGACCTATAATGGGGCACCAGTGTGCCAATTGTGGGTGAAATACAGTGATAACAGTAACCAACAACTACATTTGGGGGAGAAAGCATAACTACTGGGGTCCTGGTTAGCAGGATCCCATTAGACACAGTCAAACACACTGACAAACAGGCCATAAGTAGGGGTAACCAAGCTAGAAAGAGGCTACTTTCCTACATACAGTATGACACATTAGCTTACTTCAACAGTAGAGATTACAATTTGTCACTCAAACACAAATGTTACCAACAAATGGCCAAATCAAGGTCCACATCTCCTAATCCAATGAAGCAACCCACTGTGGCATCCTAATATAAACGTCTGAGCACCTATTGTGATGAGTGCAGGAAGGATTATGGTTCAATGCGTACTGCCTAACTAAAAACACACATAGCGGTGTGCAAGATTTCCAAGCAAATGCTTTCAGCTGTCACATTTAGGAGACACTGAAAACTTTGAAAAGTGCTGGAGCAAGCTAAATTATACAACCTGACAAGTGCAACAACAGATTATGGAGCAGGAAAGAAAATCTCAAAGGGTTACGGCCAAACCTGAAGACATGGAAAATGGATTGCGCAGCAACAGTCTTTGCGTGCTAGACATGACCGAGGGTTCTAAAACAGACGACCTTTACGGCTTCATTGTACAAACATTTCAACAAGCTTCCCCAATATTGGAGATGAGGATATTGATTGTGAAATACAGAGAGCACAAGCTTTTCCCTTCTGAAAATCTAGTGACAGCTAAAAAGTCTAAAATCCTTGTGCAGTTCTCAACTATAATATCATAAATATTGGCAATTTGATTTTTAGGTGCCTTATTTATCAGGCAGCATATCCTTCAAACACTGTTAAGGAAGGCCGGAATTCCTTCTTTGTGCACTTTGTTTTCTCTCACACCACTATGGAGCACCACTGAAAGCCTCATTAGATGACTCCACAGCTTCAGGCCTTTGTTGCACAGGATTTTCTTGAGTATCCCACTTACCGTGGCTCAAGCACTTTTATCTGCTTTTCCAAAGCATGTGTAAGATCTTTATTAGACTCTTGGTCTCAAGGATGCACTTCATGTCAAGACCCAGACACTTAGAGCCTGATTTATATCTCAGCGGATGGAGTACTCTGTCACAAATGTGACGGATATCCCGTCTGCCGTATTACGATTGTAATACAACAGATAGGAAATCCGTCATATTTGTGAACGACTGTTCCCCTCTGCCAAGTTCTAAATCAGGCCCTTAGTCAAGAGCAGAATGCAACCACTTGCCACCCTCAGCTTGGTACAGCAGCCACCTAAGTTAGATTAATGGCACACTGAAACAAAACAAGGGGAAGAAGATTAGGAAGGGGCTACTGGTAATAGATCCTGTTGAGAGGGAAAGGCCATTATTTGACTTGTCCAAGCTGAAAACTCAATTGGTATAATGAACAAAACATAAATTTTTCTACCTGAGGGACAAGTTGCTGAGGATATGCTTTACTAGCATTTCTAGGAACGATAGAAGAAAGGAAATCAGTATTTCCTCAAGGGAATCACATGGAGTGTAAGAAATGAAAGAACCACAAGGTGAGTATCACAGAACTAGTGACAAAAACACCACAGCACACCCAACCTTCTAAGTCACTTGTACACTAATAGGCTGACAGACTAAAGCACTTGTCTTGTGAGTTCACAGTTAGTTTGTCCAATAGTTCTATGTCAGAGTCTCTATTTCTCAATTGAAGAACCGGTGGTTAACTTGGAAGTCTTGCGTCAGACTTCAACAAGTAATGTGTAGTTTGAAACCTGAAGATTGCCTCTTGGTGTCCTTGTTTTAGTGCAAAGTAAAAAATATCACCAAAGCAGTTATCTACTAACCTCTCCCTGACTATGTCACCAGTGTGTCCTAAAACGCTTAGCAGCTTTCTCTCTCAGAACAGTCAAACTTCACCAGGGCATTTTACTGGGGTTCTAGCATTCTCCCAGGAAAAGTTTCTTCTATCACTAAAAGGATTTCAATCAATCCAGGATCATTACAGTCCTTTCCTCCAGCTCTCGTCTGTCCAGAAGGGCTTACCCTATTTCTCAATTGAAGAACCGGTGGTTAACTTGGAAGTCTTACGTCAGACTTCAACAAGTAATGTGTAGTTTGAAACCTGAAGATTGCCTCTTGGTGTCCTTGTTTTAGTGCAAAGTAAAAAATATCACCAAAGCAGTTATCTACTAACTTCTCCTTGACTATGTCACCAGTGTGTCCTAAAACGCTTAGCAGCTTTCTCTCTCAGAACAGTCAAACTTCACCAGGGCATTTTACAGGGGTTCTAGCATTCTCCCATGAAAAGTTTCTTCTATCACTAAAAGGATTTCAATCAATCCAGGATCATTACAGTCCTTTCCTCCAGCTCTCGTCTGTCCAGAAGGGCTTACCCTATTTCTCAATTGAAGAACCGGTGGTTAACTTGGAAGTCTTACGTCAGACTTCAACAAGTAATGTGTAGTTTGAAACCTGAAGATTGCCTCTTGGTGTCCTTGTTTTAGTGCAAAGTAAAAAATATCACCAAAGCAGTTATCTACTAACCTCTCCTTGACTATGTCACCAGTGTGTCCTAAAACGCTTAGCAGCTTTCTCTCTCAGAAAACTTCACCAGGGCATTTTACAGGGGTTCTAGCATTCTCCCATGAAAAGTTTCTTCTATCACTAAAAGGATTTCAATCAATCCAGGATCATTACAGTCCTTTCCTCCAGCTCTCGTCTGTCCAGAAGGGCTTACCCTAAGCCTTCAGATAGTTCTGCTGAAGCTCCCAGACTTCTTTCCAAGGACCTGTGCAACTGCTGCTGTCTTCTTCAAACAATCACATTGACTAGCAGATCTTCACAGGGCACGTCTCCCTTTTATAGACCCGTTACTCATTTGCTTCAATAAATCTTGTGAGAGCTCCATGCACCCATGAGATCCAATATTGCAGCCAAGGTGAGCAAAAGCTGACCCAATGTTTTCCATAGGCGGTGCAATTTTAGAGATTGCTATCGCGTCAGACCTTAATAAGTATACTTACAAGGGGATGCAACTAGGTTGATGACCTTTTGACTCGCAATTAAGAAGTTCTTACCATAGCTCCAGTGCATCATCAATAATCGATACACAATAATCAACAATCATTAGTAATCAATAAAATCAATAATCAACAGAGTCAGTAATTATCACACACCATGACCTTTCAGTCATGAATAACCACACCTTTAGTAAAAGTTTAGAATGTTTATTTCCCTATATTAACAATGCTAAGGTCATGTAGATTAATCTCTAAATCAGTTGAAACACATACAAAAAAAACACTGGTTGTCCAAAGCAGCAGAAGAAACACAGTCTAATCAAAGCTTGGACTACAACACATTCTAGAGTTACAGTGGAAATCAATAGCAGAGTCAGCTGCGTTAACGAGATGTAATACATGAACTTAAGCAGAGAAATCCTTCAAACATTAGTCTTTTCGTCATAAGTCAGAATCCTCAACTAACCTTAGATTAGTATCAGTATGTTGGGCTTCATGCAAAACAATTTAGTAACACAAATTTGGAAAAAATCTAGCTACAATAGAGTCATAAATAAAAAAAAAACAGCGCAGTTGGTACCTAGAAAGAACAAGCAAATATGCAGAATAATCATATATCAATTTATACCTAGCCTCAGTATGAGTCAGCAAAGCAGAATCAGTCTTCGTCCTTAGGACATCAGTCAAACAGCAAGGCATAAGGCTCTTGGTCAGGGAATATGAGCCCAATGTCGGAATGAGTAGTCTTTTCCCAAAATCTCTAAAGTCTCTCCTTCTCTTAAAGTCTGAACTCTTTTCCCTCTGCGGCATTGTTATATCAAAATATCCCCTAATTCCCTATTGGTCAGTTAATCATATGTTCACACTCTGTCCAATAATGCTACTTACCAAATCTATGAATTCTAATATTTCTCCAATCCCATACTGTTGATTGGTTTGTCTTACGATGTTATCATCATCCAGCTTGTCAGGTAACAATATTGTTGCAGCTTCCATTCTAGTCAGTATCTTCATTGTTCTTGTCCTGGGAAAGTCAGTCTCACACACATTACACATAAAATGTTGCATAAGCAAGAACATCATCTCCTAGCAGTCGGTTCTCACGAAACGCTTCTGTTAAGCTCACTTAACAATACAATGGACATTTCACAGTTTAATTCACTCGGTCAGCATTTTTATTAAACGCTAAGGAATACAGCTTCTGCATGAGGCCTGGCAAAATATGCCAAGACACTCGCTAAGTTAAGGCCTATAAATCTAAAGCATACTTCAGAACCTTTAAAATGACATATAACTGCATTAGTCTAACACATATTCAATATTTCATAAGTATTAATCATTGATTAGTACATTTCGTTAACATTGGTGGCCATTCTTCGAGGTCACATTTTCAAATGTGAGCATTATTTTTCTATGTTATTTCATTTTCTACATAAACTCATTATTAAAAATACATAAACACTCATTAATAAATTTTAATAAAAACACCTGCACTAGCAATCCCTCCTCTGATGACTAAGGGCCTCATTAAATCCTCGGCGGTCTTTTTAAAAGACCGCTGAGGCTGCGGGAGACAGACTACCGCCAGTGCTGGCTCCCTATTGCGACTTTTGCACTGGGCCAGCTGACAGTAACAGTGTGACCGTCCGATGGCCCCGCGTAAAAGTCACATCAACATTGCCAGCAGCAATGCTGATGTTCTGTGGGTGCAGTAGCACCCGTCGCGCATTTCACTGCCGAAATGCGCGACAGGGCTATGTTTGGGAGCCCCTGCACTGCCCATGCCAAGTGCATGGGCAGTGCAGGGGCCCCCAGGGGCAGCCTAAGTCCCCCTTACCGCCAGCCTTTCCATGGCGGTGTTTACCGCTGTGGCCAGACTCATGATCCCCAGGGCAGTGGTGCTTGCACCGCTGCCCTGGGGATTAAGACGCGGTATAGTAGAGGGGCCGGCGGTATGGCTGTGGCTATTGCGCCACGGTCATAATAGCTGGCAGAACAACGCCAGCCTGTTGGCGGTGTTAGCACCAGCTTACCGCCGGCCGCCAGGGTCATAATGAGGCCCTAAATTTGTCACCACACTAACCATTACCCACAAATTTCAGCATTAGCTAAAACTTTTACAATCCAACTTCTTCATAATTTCGGCTTCCCGTGAAATTTTCCCTGTAAAAATGTTCCCTTTTAATTTCTTCCCTCCTTTGACTTTTCTTTCACCTTTTTAATTTAATCCTTTTACATAATTTGCACAATCCCCATATCCCCAATAAACTAACCACAATAATGAATATCCCTTGCAGTATTCTCAATATTACTCCGTTACAAATGTTGCAGAGCCAATTTCCCACTGGAGCAAACCCTTTGCCAATCTTTTCCCAAACACCTGCTTCTTTCAATTCCTTTAAATCAGCACTTGCGTTAGTCTGATTAGTAAGTAAGTCCTGTATCTCTTTGCTATTATTAGGTACATATGAACAGCAATGCCTAGACTTAATCATTCTACAGACTCCACCATCATTCACTAAAATAATGTCTAAAGCAAGACGATTTTGAAGAGTCATAGCTCTATCAGCAGCTAATTCAGTATCTATCAGGAGTATGACCTCAGAAAAATTTGTCAGCATGTTATCCACAATAGTAGACAACTTTCGAATCTTAATCAAATTCAGAATGACTACTACGAAGGAACCACCGCTCCAAATATATCTCCCACTGTAGCAGAAGAGGACTCCCTCCTCTGTCTCTTATGATGTAACTCAATCACTTTCGGAAACTTTTTCAAATCCTCCATTTGATAAATCTTGGGTAAAACTATCACCAAATACCATGTCCCATTCCATCCTCTTGGAAGACGGTAATAAGCATTAAGTCCACAAATATAGTATATCCCTGGAATTGCAGGGTCCTGCCCATTCAACATAAAAGTGCATTTACTCTGAAACAAAAACACAGATCTGCATTCACTTGTACCCACAAATAAAGTGTCAGTGTGCGATTTAGGCCTATATATACAAAGCTTCCGTACATGTTGTGCATCTAGAGCTAATTTCACTTGAGTTTTAATTGCACTATAAGCATAATCATTTTTGTAAGTCCTTTTCTCTAAGCCTTTTTCTAATTTCTCCTTTAACGCCTTTCTCCCGTCATCTGTGTGATCTAAAAAGCTCTTCTCTAAAAGTCTAAGCAAGCATGACAGGTTATTTTTATGTGCATAAGCTGTGCCAAACGTCAATGTAGGTTCAAAGAACCCTCTAACTAATACTATGTCATTATCCTTAGCTACTTTACTCAAATACCTAAGTATAGGAACAAACGAAAACACACGATCATGATTTGAATAGAAGTACTGAATGTACTCCTGGTTATAAAACCTTGTAAGTAACAGACTACAACTTATCCCATACTCACTCAATAGGCAGTAGAAAACATTAGAAGAAAGCTCTCCCTGTGCATTAGTATAGTCATGCAAATATTTCTCACCTAACAAACTTCTCTAATGCCGTTAGTGCAGTAGTCGTCTCAAAAGCAGAAGTATGGTTTCCTCCTTTTGTTTCAAGAACAGACATACCCACAATCACCACCACAAACAATATCCCACACATAATTGTCAAACCAATGCTCATATATTTACAGCGCCTAGTATTTCTACCTTCTTGACTAAAGTCAGCCATGATCTGTAAAGAATCAGAAAGCAGAAGAAATTTAGGAAAAACTTGCAGCAAAAATCAAAAATAGACAACTCTTCTTTTAGCAGTTCAGTTTCACTTCCAGGAACCCTTGTCTAAATCGGTTAGTAGCTTTGTCAAAATCAGGGGAAACAACCTGAAAAACTACGTTTGAATTACTACTTGCTTTAACAACGAATCTTGAAGAACTACTGGGTATTAACAACGAAGTTTTGAACAACTACTGGTTTAACAACGATTTTACCTTAACAACTAATGCCAGAACAACGAATTTTAAGGTAAGTGAATTATTTTTTGATTAATTTTAAGGTGAGTTTTGTGTTTTGTTTTTTATTTGTTTAGGGTTTAATTATTATATGTTTAATTTTTGTAAGTATATTGTGTGGATTAAGTAATGGATTCTATGGGTTGTGGGTGTTATGGGTGGGGTATTGTATTAATACTCAGGTATTATTTTAAGTACTTTTGTTTTTTTATATGTTGTAATTTATGTTGTGGGTTTAGGGGCGGGATATATGGGATGTAGGGGTTATGGGTGGGGAAGTGTTTTAATACTCGGGTATTAATTTAAGTACTTGTGTTTTTTTATATCTTGTAATTTATGTTGTGAGTTTAGGGGCGGGATATATGGGTTGTAGGGGTTATGGGTGGGGAAGTGTATTAATACTCAGGTATTATTTTAAGTACTTGTGTTTTTTATATGTTGTAATTTATGTTGTAGGCTTAGGGGCGGGATATATGGGATGTAGGGGTTATGGGTGGGGAAGTGTATTAATACTCGGGTATAAATTTAAGTAATTGTGTTTTTTTATATGGTGTAATTTATGTTGTGGGTTTAGGGGCGGGATATATGGGATGTAGGGGTTATGGGTGGGGCAGTGTACTTGTGTATTTTATATGGTGTAATTTATGTTGTGGGTTTAGGGGTGGGATATATGGGATGTAGGGGTTATGGGTGGGTCAGTGTATTAATACTCATGTATTAATTTGAGTAGTTGTGTTTTTTTATATGTTGTAATTTTTGTTGTGGGTTTAGGGGCGGATATATGGGATGTAGGGGTTATGGATGGGGAAGTGTATTAATACTCAGGTATTAATTTAAGTACTTGTGTTTTTTATATGTTTTAATTTAGGTTGTGGGTTTAGGGGCGGGATATATGGGATGTAGGGGTTATGGGTGGGGAAGTGTATTAATTCTCAGGTATTAATTTAAGTACTTGTGTTTTTTATATGTTGTAATTTATGTTGTGGGTTTAGGGGTGGGATATATGGGATGTAGGTGTTATGGGTGGGGGAGTGTATTAATATTCAGGTATTAATTTAAGTACTTGTATTTTTTTATATGTTGTAATTTATGTTGTGGGTTTAGGGGCGGGGTATGTGGGATGTAGGGGTTATGGTTGGGGAAGTGTACTAATACTCAGGTATTAATTTAAGTACTTGTGTTTTTTTATATGTTGTAATTTATGTTGTGGGTTTAGGGGCGGGATATGTGGGATGTAGGGGTTATGGGTGGGGAAGTGTATTAATACTCAGTTATTAATTTAAGTACTTGTGTTTTTTTATATGTTGTAATTTATGTTGTGGGTTTAGGTGCGGGATATGTGGGATGTAGGGGTTATGGGTGGGGAAGTGTATTAATACTCAGGTATTAATTTAAGTACTTGTGTTTTTTTATATGTTGTAATTTATGTTGTGGGTTTAGGTGTGGGATATATGGGATGTTGGGGTTATGGGTGGGGAAGTGTATTAATACTTAGGTATTATTTTAAGTAATTGTATATTTTTATATGTTGTAATTTATGTTGCAGGTTTAGGGGCGGGATATATGGGATGTAGGGGTTATGGGTGGGGAAGTGTATTAATAATCAGGTATTAATTTTAGTTATTGTATTTTATTACAATTTGGCATTTATGTTGTGGGTTAGGGGTGGGATATATGGGATCTAGGAGTTGTGGGTGGGAAGTATATTAGTAGTCTGGTATTATTTATTGTATTTGGTTAATTGTTTATTTTTTTTTTATTGAAAGTATATTTAGAATTAGGGGTGGGATATAGGGGATGTAGGGTTTATGGTTGGGGTTTTGTTTTTATGATTAGTTTTTTTTTCTATGTTTGAGATTTTTTTTTTTTTGTTGGGATGCAATTTGGTTTATTGGTGGATTATGATTTTGAAATGTATTGATAGTTTATAATTTTTTTATTATGGGTGAATTATTTTTTTGTGTTATATTTTTAGGTATTGTATTTTTTTTGTGTTGTTATTAAAGGTGTAAAAATAATTTTCTTTAAAAATAGTTATGTTTAAGAATTTATATTTGATTTTTTAATAGTATAGTAGTTGGTATAGTAGATTTTGGAATATAATAATGTTATATTTTTGTATTTTAAATATTTATTAGATTTGTATTTTTTTTGTGATTTTTAAAATTTGTTATATTTTTTATTGTGATTTTTTTTTTGATGTGATGTAATTAATATTAATATTTTTTAATTATTTTTTGGGATGTATAATTTTATATATATATTAATTTGTTTTAATATTATTTCAAAAAATTAATTAATTAAATAATGATTTGTAGATTATATATAGATTTTCTTTTTTCTTTTAGGTGTTAGAAATTTATGCATGTGCAATAATGTTTTTTTCATGCAAATTTATTTTTTTTAAATAAAAATACCATTCATTTTTTTAAAATATTTTTTTATTTTGAACATAATCAAGTTTAAAAAATGCAACAAAAAAAAATTCATTATATTTTGATATTTACAGATTTATAGAATTTTTTACTTATTTATTTATATTTTTTTATCTATTTTCTGTAGTATTTTCTTATTTTCGCTATTATAGTCTATGAGTGAAATAGTCAGTTTTCTATTTTTAGTGCTCTTCCATGTTTACGTTGTTTGACGTCTTCTGTATTCAGTCGGAGGAGCGTCGCGGTCAAGATTGGACGGAAGCGGAGACCTCATTCAGGTAAGTGGGATTATAATTTTTTTTACAGTATGTAGTAGGGTATTTTTATTACGGAAATAGTTGTCGGAGGTAGTTATAAGGTAGGTAGTAGATTTTCGGTGTTTGTTATGTTTCTTATGTTTAATTATTTGTTTTCGTATATTTTTGTATACGATAGTGGTTTCGTAAAAGTAAACAAATTTGTTTAGCAGTGTTATATCTTACAAATGATTATACTGCTTTTGTAGTAGTTGGAAAGAATTGTATTTTTTTAAATAAATTTAGTTTTGGGATTTTTGAGCGAGTCAGTTGTTCGGTTTATGAAAAAAAAAATTAGTTCATTGTAATAGGTTTTGTGATTAATTTTTTCTTTTGTGTTAGTAGTATCCTTTATATCGTTTTCATGTCTTTTTCTTGATAGTTAATGTTTTAATTAATGATGTGGCTTTGGTTAGTATGTGATTTATTTTTTTCCTTTTTTTTGTAAAAAAAAAGTATATTTGGTATTTTACGTTTTTAAGATATTTCTCGAATTTCTGGTTTGGTAAAGTATTATATTTTTTTTCTTTGATTGTATAGTATATAGAGTTGGTTTTTTAATCATCCGTTTAATATGAATATTTTTTAATTGTTTTTGGATGAGTAATGTTTTTTTTTCTTTTCTAAGTATGAGATGCTGTTTTCTATATTAATGAAGAAGATTTATTCAGCATCACGTGTTTGGATAAAGACATGAAAACGTCAAAGGTAGGAACAATTTTTGTTGTGTACATTTAGTTTAAAAAAAAATTGAAAAATGCCAATTTAATTGATGGTGTTTGTTTTTTTTAGAACTGGCAAGTCATTTTTTAGTAGGTTAGTGGTTGTTAGTAATGTAGAATATATGCTAGACTGTTGAGGTAGTCTGATGGTGTTATTGTATCAAATTGTTGTATTTTTGCCAAAATTATTTCAGTCATTTCTTTGCTTTTTTTACTTGTGCGTGGGTTCAGGCTACCTGACAGTGATTGAGCAAGTCTAATTTCTTGGAAACTTTGTTCCTTTTTCAAAATTTCCATGAAATGATACAGGTTTGGGTGGGGTTTACCTATTACTTTATTGAAGGCGTTGTGCCATCCTTCTATGGCATTATTAGTTTTTGCACCACCTTCTAAACAGGTTTGGTAGCAGTTCCACCATTCTATTGGAAATCTTGGCTTTCGTCTGCGACCAGATCTGTTTGGGTGTCCAATCCAGGTTTGTTCAAAGTAATTTAGTAAGGGTTCTAATTTGTCTTCATTTTGTGTATAATAGTTAGACTCTGTTATTGCGTTGTAATACTCATCTACTTTTGTAGGTGGTACAAAGCATAATGCTGGGAGTTTTTTTTAATTCAAATTGTAGTATGCAATCTGAGAAATATTCTCTACTTAGGGATGATTTTTGTATTCTATGTCAATATGCTTGTGAAAAGTGGAAAAAGAACCTTGAATTTGGGTTTGTGGATATATTTTTAGTATTGTATTTATCATTGATAATTCGAAATCTAGTTTTACTTTTCTAGGTGTTTTATTTGATGTTTTGTTTTTGATTGTTGATAAAAATTCACTGTAAGTAGAGGAATGTTTATCAGGCAGTAATGCATACACTAGGGGGATTGTAGTGTTATTTTTTGTGGCATGTATGGTGTAAATTTGAGTGAATGGATGGGGTGTAGATTTAAAGGTTCCATCCATCATCCACATTTCACTATTTTGTAGGATTAGTAAGTTGCATGTTTTTCTGAATATTCAAATTCTTTTTTGAGGGTTTTCGTTGCCGTGAATGAGGAAAGTTTCTTTGGAGAAGGTAATTGTTAGTTCTGGGGGGATGTTAATGTCTTCATAGGTTTGTGGTGTTATATGTTGGGGATTACTTGCCAGTCTTTGTCGTTGAAATATTCTCCTAAGGTTTGGTACAGAAGGCATGCTACCGGAAATCTGTGTTGGAATATTTTGTACTACCTCCCTTATAACCTGTCCGCAGGAGTCATTGGAGGTGTGTGCAATGTTTTTTATTTTCTGTATGTTTTCTCTTATCTCAATTTCTGTTGCAGAGGCAGAGTGGTTGTGATCTGTTGTATTAACAACGGTGTTTTCTAGAGTTACTGCTCTGCCTCTACAATGTGAAGAGTAGAATTGTACACACCTCCAATGTCTCTGCAATAAAGATAACCTTCATACTTTAGTAGCTGGTTTCCGGTTCTTGAGGTTATGTAACTTGCTTCTCCTTGCGATGTCATTTGTGAAATATCTGTAAATAATATAAAAGACATAGGTTAAAAGAAGTTTGCAGTTTTTATTATTAAATTTGTGGTGGATTTAGTTTACCACTTAGTAAGTTAATTAATATATAATGTGTCCTATTTGTAAGTGTTTGGTGTAGGTGGTTTGTTATCTTTTATATTTGGTGATTGTGTGTTATTTATTGAGGTAAGTAATTTTTGCTTTTAGATTTGTATTTGTGGGTCTATTGTGTTCCTAGTTTTTGTTATGAGGTAAGTAGTTAGTGGAGTTGTAATAGTATATTATTTGATAATTATTCTGCAGCACCTATGTTAATGTAAGTATCTAGTGAAGTTGCTTTGATTATTTTTTAATGTTTTGAGTATTTTAATGTGATATGAGGTAAGTAGTTGGTGGAGTAGGAATAGTAATTTTCGTGCTATTTATTGTGTAGGAGGTGCTGTGATGTAAGTATGTGGTGGAGTTGTTATAGTAAATTTTGGGAAACATCCTTTATTACGATGTTTTATTTATGAAGTTGTGGTTAATTAAAGTGTAACAATGCTTTTCTTAACAATGAATATGTTATTTTGTGAGTTAACTATGTATGTTCTGAATAATGAACATGTGTGGTTAAGGTACAAAGAAGGGAGTTGGTGAAGGAGGATTATGCAGCTGACAAGGTTAATTAGGTTAGTGGGGGGTTTTAGGTTTTGGGGAGGGGGTGGGGGGTTAGGGGGTTTTAGGTTTTGGGGTGGGGTTGGGGGGTGGGGCGTTTTTGGTTTTGGGGAGGGGGTTGGGGTGAGGGGGTTTTAGGTTTTGGGGTGGGTTTGGGGGGTGGTGTGTTTTTGGTTTTGGGGAGGGGGTGGAGGGTCAGGGGATTTTAGGTTTTGGGGTGGGTTTGGGGGGGTGGGGCGTTTTTGGTTTTGGAGAAGTGGTGGAGGGTGTTTTAGGTTTTGGGGTGGGGTTGGGGGGTGGGGTGTTTTTGGTTTTGGGGAAGTGGTGGAGTGTGAGGGGGTTTTAGGTTTTGGGGTGGGGTTAGGGGGGTGGGGCGTTTTTGGTTTTGGGGAGTGGGTGTGGGGATAGGGCGTTTTTGGTTTTAGGGAGGTGGTGGAGGGGTAGCGGGTTTTCGGTTTTGGGGTGGGGTTGGGGGTGGGGCATTTTTGTTTTGGGGAGGGGGTTGGGGTGAGGGGGTTTTAGGTTTTGGGGTGGGGCGTTTTTGGTTTTGGGGAGGAGGTGGGGGGTTAGGGGGTTTTAGGTTTTGGGGTGGGTTTGGGGGGTGGGGCGTTTTTGGTTTTGGGGAGGGGGTGGGGGGTCAGGGGGTTTTAGGTTTTGGGGTGTGGTTGGGGTAGTGGGGTGAGGGATGTAGGGTGAATGGTGCCTATTAGTAATGCTTTTATCAAGAATGCTTTTAGAATGAAATATTGTTGTTAAGTCATTTGTGGTAAAATTATTAGTAGTAAGAACAAGGTTTGTGTTCTGTCCTTGTTTTTAAGGCACTAGTTGTTTTGGAAGTTGGTGTTTTGTTGTAAAATGTATTTATGTTTATTGTTCAGCAGCTGTTTAGAGGTAAGTGTTTGGTGGAGTTGTAATAGTTATTTTTTTTATATAATATAGGTACTGTGTTTGCGAGGTGTTTTTAATTTTATTGAATTTATGTGTGTTTGGTGTTAAGTTAAGGGGTATTTGAATAAGAATGTTTGTTTAGTTTTATTTAACTAGAAAATCTGGTTGTATGTTATAATGAAAATATTATACTTACTTTGATTTTTTTTTCTTATTTTAGATGTTATTTTTTTAACAATTGATTTATTTCACTTTTTTATGTCTTCTGGTGTTTTTTTGGGTTCTTGGAGTCTGTAAGAAATAAGAAAGAGTGTATTATTTAGTTTATTCTTTTGTTTTATTAATTATTTTGTTTTTTTGATTTAGAAGTAATTTTTTTAGTAGGTTTGAAATTTGGTGAATAATATTTGGTTTTTGGTTAAATTTATTAGGTGAATTAATTCCTTTTTTGAAACTAATTTGTAGTTTTAATATTTAATATTTTTTTTTTATTATATTATGGTATTCGTTATTTAACAAATTTTTTAATGCAATTGTTTATGGTTTAGTGAAATAGTTTTTGTACAATGGTAATGGTTTACCTTTGATGGTGAAGGTGTGGTGTTTATCTTTTTGGTCAGAGTCTTGATATTTATGCCTGTAACAAAATAGTACGAAAGGTACATTAATTATATATTATTTTAGCTGTGGTATAGGTTAGTAAATTTCTTTATATTTATTTATGGATATTTTACCTTGTTATCTCAGTAGATGGCGGTGTTGGATAAATTATATTTTAATTCTTTTCCGTAGTGAGATGCTCGTCTTCTCTGTAAGTTGTTCGGTGTAGTAATGAGTAGAAAATGGAGGTTCGTTGGTATTTATATGTGTTTTTGTCAGTATTGTTTTATTTGTATATTGAATGTGTTTTTTATTGTGAATTCGTCTGTGATGTTAGATATATATAATTGTGGAGTGTATTTGTTTTGTAGTTTGTATTTTTTTTTATGTTCGTTCTCGTTTGTTCAGTAGAGGAAGTACTTCCTGGGTCATGTAGAAACTGTTGTAGGACTATCGTTTTATATAGATTTTTTTTTTGTGTTGTGTTTGTTTTATAATTATTTAAGTATTATTTATTTTGAATGAAAACGGTGTTTATATGTTTTGGATTTTTGTGATGTTTTATTTTTTGTATGTAGGAAATATATTGTTATTTTCGATTTTGTTTTTTTTTACGTAGTATTGTAGTGCTTTTAATTTTTTATTTATTAATCGTTACTGTTTAGTTGTGATATAAATTATTAATATTTTTCGTTGTTTGGAGTTCGTTTTCAATCTATTAGGTATTTAGGCGTTTTCGGTGTTGGGTAGTGTTTGTTTGGGTATTCGTTGATTGGCTAGTCGTTTGTTTGGGTAGTAGTTATTTTAGGATTCGTTGTTTAAGTATTCGTTGTTTGGGTAGTAGTTTGTTTGGTTATTAGTTATTTGGGGAGTCGTTATTTAGGTAATAATTTTTTTGGGTAGTCGTTGTTTAGGTAGTAGTTATTTGGGGAGTCGTTGTTTAGGTAGTCGTGGTTTACATAGTAGTCGTTTAGTGGAATGTTCGTGATTTAGTGGTTTTTGTAGTCATTAAATAGGTGTTCGTTTTTCAGGAATAATTTAGTTAATGTTTGTTTTCGTTGTTTAGACTTCGTTGTAAAATTATTCGTTTTATAGGTTTTTTCGGTGTTGGGAAGTCGTTGTTTAAGTTGTAGTTGTTTAGGTAGTAGTGGTTTAGTGTCATATTCCAAAATCAGGTTTCAAAAGTCAAATCAGGTTATCAATGTCTCTTTCGATTACTTCAATAGTCTCTTTTCACAAAATGTTCTCTCAGATTGTTTCAACAGTTCAGTTCATTAGCTTCTTTCACACGCCAAAATACTCTATCAAAACAAAAAGACAAAAACTCTTGCTGCCATTCGTTAGTAGTTGCATATGACCATTCAGGACCTGTGTATCTTCGAGTTGCTATTCTCTTTCTTTTCAATTTTCGATCACTATTCAGCTCTCCTTCACTTAGATCTTCTTTCCTTGTGGTATCTATTTCTTCCTCTATTGTTGGTTCGACAACCACCTCCTTTCCTTTCTCCACTTGCGATTCCGGACACTTATCTCCTTCAGTGGACCCTTTGTCAGTATTCTCTTCAAGATTGAACTTGAACCTTTTCCTTGTTCTGTAGTGTTTTCTCTTGATGAACCTGCAACCGGTTCAGGAGGAGTCAGATCACTGTGACTTTGATCCACCTCAACTCCTTCCCCTTCTGGGTCTGGCAATTGCTCTGTTTGCCTTTCAAGATCGTCTGCTTCTCGGAAAGCCCTCCTCTGACTAGGCTCTCCTGCTGCTTCAGCTGAGATAGGCTCCCCCTCACCCTCCTGGGGGCTTCCTCTCTCTCTCACAGGAGTGACTGAACCGTCCTCAATGAGCTCAGATCTGGTCTCAGTTCCTCTTTGTTCTCCTTTAGGCCCTGAGACTTGTCTCACTGTTGTTGGTACTCTCCACAACGCTTCTTCATGATCCAGTAGACATGCCACTTTCTTTGTGTGACTTGCGTGAATCCAGTTCAGAATCCTAGCACACTTCACAGTTGTAGTAGTTGTCAGGACTACTTGGTATGGTCCCTTCCAACAAGGCTCCAAACATGTCTTTCTCACATGCTTTCAGATGACAACCCAGTCCCCAGCTCACAGGTTGTGCCCTGGGTCATGGATCGGTGGCAGTGTGGTGGCCTCCACATGCTGAGAAAAAGAATGGACTACATCAGCCAGACCCTTGCAGTAATCCAACACCATATCATCTGTAATGTTGATAAGTGCATTTGTTGGCACCGCTGGTAACCTCATTGCTCTGCCCATGAGGATCTCATGGGGTGACAATCCTGTCCTCCTGTCAGGTGTGTTTCTCATTGACATCAACACTAAAGGCAATGCATCGGGCCATTTCAAATTCGTAGCTGCACACATCTTTGAAACTCTTGACTTCAAGGTACCATTCATCTGTTCCACTAGTCCTGATGCTTCAGGGCAGTAACTACATTGCAACTTCTGCTCAATGTTCAATGCTGCACACAGTAATTTAATTATTCTGTTGTTGAAGTGACTTCCCCTAACTGATTCTAAAGAGATCGGAAACCCGAAACGCGGTATCAGTTCCCTAAGCAGTAGTTTTGCTACTGTGAGGCTATCATTTCTTCATGTAGGGTAAGCTTCAATCCAGTGACTAAAGATGCATACAATCACCAACACAAATCTCAAACCTCCACACACAGGCATCTCAATACAATCCATTTGCATTCTGCTGAATGGACCCCCTGCTCTTCCAATGTGGCTCAAATTAACCAGTGTCCCTTTCCCCGCGTTTAACTGTTGGCAAATGACACGACGGCAAACTGTTTCACCAACTTGTCTAAACTTTGGGTTGAACCAATCATGTTTGAACAGGCGAACCATGGCATCCCTACCAATATGTGCTTGACCACGATAGTACCTTGCCATTTGAGACAACAGGCTATTTGGCAAAACCAATTGACCCTCCTCAGAGACCCACAATTCATCTTGTCTTTGAACACATTTCAATTTGCTCCATGAACGTTTCTCTGCCTGTCAACATTTTTCTACAAAGATTTTAATTCTTCCAAAGTGTCAATTATTTTCAACGCATGGCTTGTACAAGTTTCGTCTTCTTCGGGTAACAGTTCCCACTTGTCTTTGAACGATATACAGTTCAATGCGCAAAACCTTGTGACTTGATCCACATATCCATTTCCTAGTGATACATAGTCCTGCGACTTCAGATGTGCACTGCATTTCACTACGGCAATCTTTTGAGGCATTTGAATTGCATGTAATAATTCTTTGATTCTCTCACCATTTCTCACTGGTGAACCTAAAGAAGTCAGGAAACCTTTTTTTGACCACAATTGACCAAAATCATGAACCATTCCAAATCCATACTGGCTATCCGTATAGATAGTAACTTTCAGCTGAGCAGAAACATGGCAGAACACACTCCTCGAAGCCAAGAAGCTTCCAAGGTACACAGCATATCCTGCTCTCAGTGTCCCTGTATTGTCTCTCAGACAAGAACCATAGACAAAAATAATTTGGTCATTTTCTTCCAATCGTGTATCTTTAATGTCAGGTCTCGGTTTTGTGCACAAATCAGTTACTTTGAAACAGTCATGTTCAACATCTTCTTTTTCAATTTCAGCATTTTCTTTTTTTTGTGTGGTTTATTTTTATTGTCATATTTCAAAACAATATACAGTATACAGCAACAGAAAACAAACAGTAAGCCTCCAAAATCCATATACATCATACATCTGAAAATCTGAATGAGCCACTTCAGTGAAAAATCAAACAGGTGAAAAATAGAGACAATCAATGGTGGAGAAACATCCCGAAGGTATCTGCCACCTAATAATAATTTAAAAGACATGCAACATCCACTGAAATATACTACATGGAGTATCCATAATGCAATAACAAAATAATACATTACCAGAATACCAGACCTCAATAGGGTGATGCGATAATATAATATAACAAAATAAAATAACATATTTTTATAGGAACAAGTCAGCACCACCATTTTACAATTATGTAATTATACTTCCCCTCTACCTCATCTCAGGCCCCAGGAAAGAACACAAATACATGTATTCCTAAGAGGGTTATAAACCCTCTCCAACCTGCCCCATCATCAAAAATCCCAAAGCTGCAATAACCCTCATCTGAGTGGGGGAGGAAATGATAAGGAGCATCAGAATGTGGCAGACAAATAACGGGGGATGGACACAATATAACATTGTAGAACCTCTAAACTGGGCACATCTATCTAAAGACGGGACATGATGGCCTATGGGACCCACGGGGGAGTAATACTCCTCCCGTGGACTAAAGAAGGAAAGACCCGAAATGAGCCATATATATGTAGGAAAATTGAAGTAAAGGAGTGCCCCGGTGGTAGCCATGTGGAGAAGAGGAGTGGGTGTCTCTGAGTAGCGATATGCAATGACATGGATAGAGTCACAGTTAAAGAAAATATATGTGACAACAAAATACAAAATTAAAAAGACAAATAAAGAAAGACAGAACTATAGAAGGATAATAAAAAAATATAGCGAGAGGGGAAGGGGAGGAAGAGGAAGAGAATATAAAAGACAGAAACAGTAAGGACAGAAGCAAAAGGGAAAGTACGGAGAAAAATAGAGAGGACAGAAACAGGGAGAGGGTGTAAATAAAGATGAGTATGATAATGAGAGGGATAACAGTGATGTGAATTATAATGATAACAATAGTGATAGTGATAATGATAATGATGATGATAGTGACCAAAGGGGAGACAATTGACTCAAAGGGGAGAAGAGCAGGAGATACGTCCATGAAAGACCAACGTGTAGAAGGGAAGGGAAGAGAGATGTAGGTAAGTGGTCGGTATTGTCATGGGAAGACCGAGTAGGGAGCTGAAGAAAATGCGTGTGTGCGCTCGTTGGGGTCCGACATGTAACCAAGAAGGGTAATAATAACTAACTCGTACTGGGGTATAACTCGTACTGGGGTATAATGATAAGGTTATCTGAAAGGCGCATTGCCACTGGAGCATCTGTGACGTATCCCCCATGGGGGATAATCAGTTCACCGGCCCAGGGAGAAAAGGTGACCATGTCTGTAAAAACATGTCTGCCTTATCCTGTAAGTCATAAATGAAATGCTTGTGGGAAGCAGCCTGAAACATTGCAGAAATCCATTCCCCTTGAGAGGGTACGATTGCCGCTCGCCAATATCTGAGAATACATATCTTTGCCATGGCTAGTGCGGTGTGTAATAAGCAACGCTACGGCCTGGAGAGATCGGTGAGCTCTCCAGTGTCATGCAGCAAAAGAAGGGGAGGGGTAAGGGAGGGTGGTAAGGGTAGTGTTTCCCTAAGGGTAGGCCCCACTGATCGCCAAAAAGGCTGGATGGCCGGGCAGTCGTGTAAAATATGAGGCAAGTCACAGCGTACATGAGGACATCTCCAGCAGGAGGCATGAGGCAATAACCCCGCAGTACGTAGCTTCTGGGGAGTCCAATACCAATCCTGTAACGCTTTTAAAAAACGAAATTTTAAGCGGGCCTCTCGTGCTCCGCGGTCTCTGGCCTCGATTATATCTGCCCAGTCCTCCAAATCGTACTCGACCTGCAGACGTGCCTTCCACTTATTCTTGAGGGAGACCTGGAGGTGGAGTGAGAAGAGATGTTGATTCAACAAAGCTTGTAGGCCTGATATAGCTCCCCTTAATTGCCCCCAGGTTTCCAAGTAATGAAGTATTGGGGATTGAGTGAGTCGCTGAGGGGGGTTCCCAAGACGGCTCATCAGACAATGACTGAGCTGTGTAAAGCACCACGAGTGATGTTTGGGGAGACCAAATTCCTACTTAAGTTCTGGGAAAGACTTCCATCTGTCCCCGTGAGGAACTGATTCACCCGTGTCAGACCTTTCAAGCACCAGTCCTTCCAAAAAATGGTCTTTCCCCCAATGCGAAAACCTTTATTGCCCCAGATGGTTGCCCTGTCATGTATGTGGGGATCTACGTTCAATAAGCGGTGTGCTTGTCGCCATGCATTTCACATGGCTCCAATCATGGGGTTGTGAATTCGTTGGGAGATCGCATCTGCATTATATAGAACCTGGAGTCCTGATGTGGAAAGCGAAAGCATTTGTTCTAGTTCCACCCAATGTGACGGATCTCGTACTCCCGGGAGTAAACAGACCATCTGCGAAAGATGTAGTGCCAAGGAATAATGTTCTACTGAGGGAAGACTCAAACCCCCGTACTCACGTCTGGCAAGCAAGGTGGTTCGAGGCAGCCACGGATGCATGGATCCCCAGACAAAAGTCCAGATATGACGCTCTATCTCTCAGAGGAGAGACAAGGCTATTTGCAGGGGTAGCACACCTAAAACGTATAAGAAGCGTGGCAAGGTCACCATTCGCCCCGCCTGAGCTCCACCCCACATAGAGATGCCCAAATGGGTCAATTTCTCAAAATCCAGTTTCACACTGCAAATTAAAGGATCCAGGTTGTCCGCCATCATGTTAGTTTTATACTGCAAATTAAAGGATCCAGGTTGTCCGCCATCTTGTTATTCAAACCTCTGTTAACATTGATGCCCAAATAACAAAGATGTGACTGTTTCCATTTAACTGAAAGTCCCTGGACTGAAGCACGAACTGTTACTGAAGACAGTGGTAGCGCCTCACTTTTGTCCCAGTTGATCCGGTAGCCTGAAAGATGCTCAAATTTCACCAAAACAGCTCTAAGGGCTGGAAGAGAGGTGGATAAGTCAGTGAGAGTGAGGAGAATATCATCAGCATATAAATAAATGGTGGATCGACCGCATGAAACCGGGATACCGGATATAAGATTGGAATTGCGTATCATTGCCGCTAAAGGCTCTACGGCAAAGAGAAACAATAAGATGGACAAGGGGCAGCTCTGGCGTGTCCCCCTGCTGACCAAAAAGACGTCAGAAAGAAACCCATCGCAGTTTACTTGGGCTGTCGGGTAGTGATATAGCAAACGTACTCTGTTGATAAAATTCGCCCCTAGACCAAAACGGTGCAATATTTCGAAAAGGTACCACCACTCTATTCGATCAAACGCCTTCACAGCATCAAGTAAGAGAGCAAGGGCTTCCTCCTGTGAGTCCCGGGCAGTCCAAATAGCGTGGAGTAATGTGCGGAGGTGATTTCCTGATGAACGGCCCGGAACAAAACCCACTTGGGTATGATGGATTAAAGAAGGGATGAACTTCCTGAGGCAAGATGGCAGAATCCCTGCCAGGATCTTGATATCTCCAGTAAGAAGAGATATGGAAGGATAGCTACCGCACAGAAGAGGATCTTTACCTGGCTTGGGGAGAACTACGATGGAGGCTTTATTGGAAAGAGGATGTAATGAGCCCATCTGGTCGGCCCCTCGAAATGCCTTGTATAATGCATCTACGGTATCTCCTCCCAACCATTTATAGAACTCTGACGTGAACCCATCTTCCCCGGGCGCCTTATGGTAGAAAAGGTTGGCTATTGCCTGCTGCATCTCCTCCTTGCTAATATCACCCTCCAGGAGTGCTCTATGCTGATCTGAAAGGAAAGGCCTCCAGTCGCCTGATGTCTTCAGTTGTTTCAGGTGTATATAGGGTTTGATAAAAACGACCAAACTCCTCCGCAATTGCCTGTGGATGGCTGATAAACGAGCCGTCGGTGCTGCGTAAAGCTGGTATGGCCAGAGCCGCCTCCCTCTGACGGAGTTGAGCGGCCAACAGACGACCTGCCTTCTCGCCGTGCTCATAATGACGACCTTTCAGCCGTTGTAAGGCATATTCCGCTCGTGACGTATAGAGCGAGTAGAGCTCCATTTTAGCTAGTTCCAGGCGTCAACAATTGGTTGAAGTGGACGTTCGGGTGTATTCCCGGGTGGCCTGGGCAATGCAAGCTTTCAGGTCACTCTGCTGGGCCCTCTTTTGGGCATTGGAGATGGCCGCATCTCTCATAAGTTGTCCTCTGATGGTCGCCTTCGCCGCCGCCCACAATAATTGTGGTGAGGAGACAAAGCCCTTATTATTCTGGAGATATGTAGAAATATGAGACATGAGTTGTTCTTTTCTTTTCCGAGATCGATATCTGGAGTTTGGGAGACGCCAAGGCTTACGACCTGGGGAGGTCATCCCAAGCTCTAAAGCTAGTAAAATCGGAGCGTGATCGGACAGTGCGGCTGGAAGAATTTCAGACATTCGAATCAACTGCAATAACCGGTGGTTGATTAGAAAGTAGTCTAGCCGGGATTGAGTCCCATGTACCGTAGAAACAAAAGTATATTCTCGGTCGGTTGGATGACAAAGGCGCCAATGGTCCAACAGATCATGGTCTGACAGAACGTCGCGGAAAAGTGCCCGGTCTGCATTATTACCTGTATCTAGGCCGCTGGAACTATCCAAGATGGCATCCTGCACTAAGTTCCAGTCCCTGCCCAACAGGTATTGGGAGGCCCCAATTTCTGTCAAAAGTCTGTTAAGAGAGAGGAAAAAAGAACGTTTGGAGCGAATGGGAGCGTAAATTGAAACAACACAAATTGTAGAAAAGCCGAGGGTAAGCTTGGCCAGTACGTAGCACCCTTCCGGATCGTTCCATGTCTTAAGAAGCCTAAACTGGAGGGATTGACGAATAAGTATCGCAACCCCGCATTTCCTCCCCGAGCCCTGCGTCTCACCATGTACAACAGGCGCTCTGCTGAAAAGCACCTTGCCCACCCATTCTCTGCGGAATTTTTCTGACTCAGATGGGGTGAGGTAAGTTTCCTGTAAAAGTGCAATGTCAGTACTTTTTGACCGGAGATAAGAGAGGATCTTCTGACGCTTGACATAGTGTCATAACATGTACGTTCCAAGAGAGAGCTGTGAGCGGGGTCGTCGACTCCATTAGGAAGTAGAATAGGAGCGCAATCTATGGGGAGTTGAGAGCTTCGCGATCGGCAATACAATGGTTGTATGAAGGAGCTAGATACAGTGGAACTCCGCGGACTTGTATTTTGAAATGGGGCAATTAAATGAGGTGAAGTGGGTGATGTGGGGAAACCCCTCGGTCACAGGAAAGAAGGGAAAGAGGAAAGATTTTTTTTTTTTTTAAAGGGGGGGAGGGGAGAACACCAAAGGAAAAGAAGCGAAAGAAGAAGGGAATGAGAAAGATAGATAGAAAGAAATGATACTCACTCGGGTTAAAAAAAAAGGGGAGTGTACAGACGGAGAAACACAAAAAAGAGAGGGGTAGAATGAGTAACAAAAGGGAAAGAAAGAAAAACTAAGAATTAACGAACCAAATCTATGGGAGGAAAGAGGGGGATAGCTGTGGTGATCGAGAAATATCTCATCACTAGAAGTCCTGTTAAACTGCGGGTCGGAACCTGGAAGACCTGCGCACCGGGCAGTCATCGGGGGGATCGGGAGGGGGACAAGATAATCGATATGCTAACTAATATGATTTCCAAGGGGCGTTCCCTATAGGTAGCGCCATGCAGTAGTATAAATTGAGAAACGAGGTCCGAGTGTGAAAAGGCGACAGAGACCAATCTATGATTATGGGAGTAGACTGTTCTATAAAATGGAGAAGAGAGGAATACACTCTGGTCAACCACCTAGACAGGTAGTTGTAAAGAGATAGCCAACCATAGTAACAGAGAAACATGTAGTCCATGCCACACACACCAGAATCAGGAATGCCAACGGAGTAAGTCACTTGGGGTCACGGGAGGCATGGTTGTCCCCTCCACAGACTTCAAGGGAAGAGCAGGGTATGAGCCCCAGAGTTGAGAGAAGGGGGCAGTTGAAACAACACGGCCCAGGGAGTGCCCAGAAAGGGGAACATAATCCTAGGAAGGCCCGGCATGGGGGCAAAAGCCCCGTAACCTATGCCGTCCGGGTATTCCCTCAGTGTAGTGGGTGGAAATGAGCAGGACAGGGAGGGGAAGGAGGGAATCGTCAGTGTCTGATGGTATGATCCCAATCAATAACCTGAAGTTGAGCATATGACACATGCAGCATAATCAATACCATACAAAAAGCCTAGGCAAAAAGGAACAAAAGTTCAACTAGCAACATCAGAAAACATATGCAATATTGCATTAGCAAAATGGTACATCCGTTGTTGCTCCGAGATATGGGCTATAAGCCAATCTTCAGGGTAATATAACATTCGCCAGAGGATTGGCCACATAGCCAGTCCATGAGCAGGGATAAATCACAGCAGACACAGTTAGTGCATGAGGACAAAACGCCAGCTCAGACCCCTCCCCACCAGGAAAGAAGACAATGACAGTGATAGTCTAATCCGGCACTTAGCTGTCTGAAGGAGTAGGAACTTGTTGCTGAATAAGAAGTGGGAAGATCTCCAAGCTCCCCTAGGTCCAGCATTAAGGGTGCTCCTCAAGAGTTGGTTTCAAGGGGGAGCGGGACTTGTCTCTGCCCTGGTCCTGAGCATGATCAATCACTGCTTGGAGGGCGTGGTCTCGACCCTCCTGAGATTTAGGTGAGTGATCGTAGATCCTGCCTCTCTTTTGCGAGACAAGACTCTGGGGTTGAGACAGCGGGAAGGAGGCTGCAGGTAGATCCTCATGGGTGAGGTTGTCCTGGTCTGAATGCGCGGTGGTGGTGTCCATAGGGTGTGAAGCCAGGCCGCTCAGAAAGGCGATGAGGTCCGCTGGTTCAGTGAAATCCCTGGATTTGCCATTGTAAGTGGCCCACATGCGCGCTGGCTCAAAGAGACCATATTTAATATCTAAGTTCCTAAGTTGGAGACGAAGGGCCAAGAATGCCTTCTGATTTTCATTTGGTGGCCTGGAGAATTCAGCCACCACCCTGATCTCATGTCCCTCAAGGGAGTATGGTCCTTGAGATTTGGCTGCCTAGATGGTCTGACAAGCCTGTTCATGTCGCAGAAAGCATGCAATGATGGGCTGTGGCTTGTCGGAGGTCGCTTTATGGAGGGGACCGATCCTATGCACTCTTTGAAACTCTAATGGTGGTGAGTATTCCAAGCCCGTAAGCTTGGGCAAGAGATTTTTGAGGAAAGTTTTTACGTCGGAGCCCTCTTTGTGTTCCGGGATACCGAAAAAGCGTATGTTGTCTCTTCGACTCCTATCCTCCAAGTCAATGACCTTTGTTTATAGGGATCTCAACTCAGCCTCCTGGTCGGGTAGTACCACTACGTGTTCTTCCATGATCGTGAGGCATTGATCTAAGTTATTCACTGTCTCTCGAAAGCCATCTATGTCAGCCTGAATGGAGGAGGAGGCTAGTGAGTTCAGAGATCCTGGAGTCCATTGTCTCTAGGCGGCGCCCCACCGCAGCAATCTCCTGCAGTATGCGGTCTGCCGCATCCAATGGGGGGGTGAACAGCAGGTGAGGGCACAGAACCTGGAGGAGTTTCCTGCGCTGCCATAGTTTTTGGTTGCGCCAGGGCCTCAGAAAACAACAGTTGTCGGGAGTGTTTACCGGAGGGCTTCTCGCTTGGCATTGCTCCAGGGTGTCGGAGTTTCTTGAGATGTGCGCAGGGAACTTTGTTAGCGATGTGGCCGGTAGAAAGGCTGATGGTTGTAGTCGGTAAGAGGTATTAAACAGACAGGGCAAGCCCGGGAAAGGTGATCATTTCGATGCAGGGATCACACTGTTGTATGGGAGGTTCAAAGCACCGGGCTATGCCCTCTTTTCCTCACCCCCCCTTTTCCAATGATCAGTTTGAGAGGTGACGGACCCTGCCTTCAAAACCCCTGAATTCGATCCTCTTCAATGCCTGGTCCAACGTTGCTCATCAGACTGATGCCAGGGCGTAGGAGTAGAGAGCAGAGGAAGGATGACTGTGCTGATGAGGCCCGATGGGTTCGATTGATAGGGACCCTGTCACTGCAGCATTGCAAACAGGCCAATGGTCCCTGCCCTGCGAGATGCTCCCCGAGGGGCCCAGCTACTCCATGGGGACAGGGGTGCCTCACATGAGCTCCCAAGGCTGGCACCGACTCCCGCTGAGGAAGCTCCAGGCGGGGTAGAGTGATGCTGCTCCCTGTCGCACACTTTCCCACACTGCACCCCCTCCAAGCATCAGGATGGGCCTTTAATATAGAACTGTTAGGGCCAATTGTCCCCAGTATGTCATGCTGCACTGGGTGTGGTCATCAACGCCTGTTTAGCACGTCTCAGGGCTCCCAAGGGGATCCTCCGGCACGTCGGGCACTACTGAGGTGTCCTAGGCCGTCAAAAGTTAATTTATTTGCTAGGAGGGGAAGGGCATTCACCCTTCACCTCGCTCCTCTGGGGTATTCTGCCCACCATGAGATTAGCGGGCGAAAACGGGCTTGTGGTAAGGCTGCTGCAACTGGGTCCAAAGTAGCTGAAAAATATGCTACTGGGCGATGGGCGCCTCCATGGACCTGTGTCAAGACAGACAATGAACATGCATCACGCTCATGACAAAACAATGTGAAAGGCTTCGTGTAGTCAGGCATACCCAACGCTGGAGCTCTGCACAAACTCTCTCTCAGTTCAGTGAACGCCTTTTTCTCATCCTGGTCTAACACTATGGGATCAGTGACTTCCTTATGAGTTAGCTTCTGCAATGGTCTTGAAATGACTGAAAAATATGGGATCCATTGGCGGCAATAGCCCACCATTCCCAAAAACATCCTGACATCTCTCGGTGTGGTTGGGGGACTTATCTGCAATATCGTTGTAATCCTTTCTCTGGATATCTTTCTCGACCCTTTCTCAATCTGGTGACCCAAATATTTCATTACTTTCTGACAGTACTGCAATTTCAGCGGAGACAATTTATGACCATTCTTTCCCAAATGGTTCAACAGGGCAATCGTATCATACTTGCACTTGTCCCTTGTCTTGAACGCAATCAGTAAGTCGTCAATGTACTGCACCAAATTCGATCAGGAAGGCAATTCCAACGACTCCAAATTATTTTTCAAGATCTGATTGCATATGGAAGGTGACTATCAATACCCTTGAGGAATTCTGCACCAGCAATAGAATTGACACAGAAATTTGAAACAAAAGAGAAATTGGCTCTCCTCATGAAGAGGCAGAGAAAAGAACGCTTGTGACAAATCAATGACCGTGAACCACTCTGCATCACATGGAATTTGTAACATTATTACAGCTGGATTTGGCACTACGGGACATTTGAAACCTACTTCTTTGCCTGTCCGATCCCACACCTTCTCTTGTAATGTTCCCTGCAAATCACGATGGAGCTCTTTCACTGTGAACATTGGGAAAAACTCAATCAAAGGGTACTCCTCATTTGTAGTTTCACACTCTATTTCTGGGGCTTGGTCTTCCTCATCATCGCTATTTGTCTAAATCTCAATTCCGTCATTTGAGCAAATAATCAGACATTTTGTTTTACACAGCAAGCCTCTTCCCAATGGGAATACCGGACTTGAATCATAGACTACAAATTTATGTAATCCCTGGAAATTGCCAATCTCAATTTGAACTGGATCTGTAATCAAGTTTGTCAAATGTTGGTTTTCTACTCCCACAACCTGAACTGTTCTACTGGAAAGGAGCAAATTCTGAACTTCTGCACTTCTCACTGTAGAGCGCATAGCTCCTGCATCAACCAAGAATGAAACTATGTGACTCATAACCTTTCCTTCACATAAGGCCCTCTCTGATCTACTTCTAAGGAAGTTGCAAGCACACATGGCTCCTCATCTGAACTATCACTCGTCCATTCACCATTTATTCCATCCTCACTGTGTAACGGGAATTGATGCACTGTGTTACTACTTCTGTTTTGCTTTTGACCTGTGACCTGTTGAGAAAGCATAATCTGTTGCTGCTCCATCGGGGCTTGAGGTATTTGAATTTGCCGTCTAGGTACCATGGGAACCTGCTGCTGCATCGCCTGTAACTGTCACTTGTGCACAGGGCATCTGCACCTGCTGCTTAGGCTGGAAATGTTGCCTTAGTCTCGGTCCTCTCACATTCTGAAATGAATTGATGTCATTACTCTACTGAACAACACCTTCCAGCGCCATCATCGGACACTCCAGTTTCCAATGTCCCACGGCTCCACAAATGTGACACAGCAATAGCTTCTTCATTCCCTGCACATCATTCTGAACCACTACAGTATACAAGTCCGGACCACGATTCATATTACCTCCACAGCCTCTACCTCTCATCTGGGGCTGAAACATCATATTTCCCTGCTGCTGCTATTGCAACTGCTGTGAAAAATTCCCTTGCACTCCTGTTTGAGCTGCTTTAATCTGCATCACCATTGCTTTCTCTTTCAACTTCTGCTTCAACTCAATCTCGTCACTACAGTATTTCGCATACTGCAACACCTCATCAATTGGCTTTGCTTGCTAACAAATCTAATGACTCTTAATCATCTGGCTAATTTCAGATCTCAATCCTTCCACAAATCTGGACACAAAATATAGCATGTCTTTCGCCTCAATTGTTTCTGTACCACTGTAATGCTTGAATGCCTGCAACAATCTCTCATAATATGCATGTATCAACTCCTTTGCTTCCTGTGCTGTCCTGTCAGTTCTCTGCCAATCAATATTCTTGGGTGAAATTCTCGATTTTAGGAACTCAATCAACTTATAGTAATATTTCATTACTTCAGGAGACTGTGCACCTGCATTTTTCTCTCTCTCCGGTTCACTTGTGTGCCAGTCTACACTCCTCTTACACTCAATCCACAGATCAGCTGGAACCACTATCTCTAGTAATGTGTTCAAGTCTTCCCACAAACACTTCGCAAGTTTCACAAACCTGCCTGTCTGCTGATACCACTCTACTGGCTTTTCTCTCAATTTTGGATAATCATTTGTAAATGATAGAATGTCACCTCTGCTCCAAGGGACGTGAACAAAATGTCTCCATGGAATCTCCCTCATTGATAAAATCTTTACTGGATCTTTATCCTGCTGTACATACTCAGTCAGCTCCAAAGAATCCCTTTTTCTCTTGTATCTTCTTTACCCATCTGCCTTCCCATTTGTCTAATGCTCCCCAGATCTGAGCACTCTGCAGTAATTCTTTAAGGTGTATCTTCATTCCGGCCGACCTCATTTGTTCAAAATCTTTCACCTCGAAATCTAATCTGTAGCTCCTTTTCAAATGCTTCGTTTTCTCAATCTCTATGCCATACTTCTCTGCACAGGCTGCTAATCTCTGATGCACCCTGCTTACTTCTCTCATAATCTTTGGGCACAATTATCTCAATTCTGCCTCTGTGTAGGCTTCTAACCTATTCACCCCCATTGTTCCCTCAATGAGTTCACCCGCTTCCATGCTTAGTCTAGGACAATTCAAATACTCCCCTCCTTTAGGGGCACTCTGCGGGGTATTCAGCTTGTCTAACCATTCAGTCAATTGTTGAGCTGTCAGTCCCTGTAATGAAATGTTACTTGCTTGGACCGGGGCACCTGCTGTGCAACTGCATTCAGAGTCTGCTGTGTCAATAATTTCAAGTTCTGGCTAACATGTGGTCCTGTCACAGCATCTGGAAGTGCAACAAGTGGACTAAAATTTAACAATGATCTTGATCCGTCAAAAGTCTGTCCCACAGGAGATACTACCTGAACGTGTTCATTAGGTCCTCCCCTCATTGAACTCTGGGTCATTGCTCCCTGGTCACTTACAGTCGGCTTCTTTTGTGCAAATAATGGTACTGTTGGACAAACAGTAATTGGTAGCGATATAGCATCCAGGGCTGCTCTGGCACCTATACTATATGGGAGAGTAACTCCCATATTCTGATTCATCATTGGAATCATATCTGACTGTGTCCCTGTCACTGGTGTAAATCTCGGCATTACCTGCGGCTGCACTTCGGCAACAAAATCGGAGTCGGCTCAGGCTGAACCAGTATTGGTCTTGGAATCACCTGCTCCATGGGCACCACTAAGTTCAATGTTGTTTCTAAAATGTGCACATCAGGATAAATTCTCTGCACCTGTGGCGGCTGCATCTGAGTCTGCACTACAGGAGTAGTTGACACATTAGGACCACTTTGCACTGCATTCTGTGTCAGGTTAGCATAAGCCTGCACCAGACTCACTGTCCCATTAACCTGTGTCGGGGCTGTCGGATCAACACTAATACCCAGACCACTCTCATGTACTATATATGGGGGTGGTCGTTCCCTCAATAACTGTGTAAGGAATTCATCATCATCTGATTCCGCCTCTACTATTGAAGACTTTCTGGCTCCCTTACTTTCAGACGGATATCTATTTGTCTTCCTAGTCGCCTTCTTTCCTTCCTTCTCATTTTCCTGTGTAATTGCCAGAAACAACTTAATCCCTTGCAAAGTCTCTGTTCTCCATACCTTCAGAACGCAATCCCATCTAGCCTCCGCTAGAGTCTTTTCTGCCTTTCTCATTCTTCTCTCAAATTTCAATTGCTGTTGCTGTCTGGCTACCAACTCCCAAATCACTAATGCCTCAAACTGTGCTGGTCTCGGAAGAGGATTCGATTCATATAGCGCCATCCGTAAATGCTCCAAAACCCTCCAATTGAACGTCCCATTTGTAGGGAACGCTAAGCTCCCATCTTTCTCTGTCAATTTGCACCGTTGCTTTAACCAAAGACATGGCACAACACCTCTCTCTTCCATTACAATGTAAGCCGGTGTACCTTCCGGTGGTGTAGCTTCACCTACACTTGCTGTAATATACGTATCTCCCCTTAAGGCACTCTTTAACGCTTTAAAAAACTACATTTTTTCTTACTTTTTGTTTTTGTTTACTCAAAATCAAATCAGGAAGTCACTTTAAATCCCAAGATTCCTTTCACGTACGTTCTCACCCAATTGCCTCTCATGGACGGCTGCCAATACATGCACGACCCTTCTCACTAACCGACCTATCCCAGCGCGGCTCCAATTATGTCACACTCACACGTACTGCAGCTGAGAAAGTCATGCGGCTCGTCCTCCTAAACTCCAATCCACACAAAACTAATGCAAAATATTGCGAGCACTAATCAAAACTCAAAAACAAATCTGCTGGTTTACTACAAGAAAGGTAACACAATCGCTTCAGAAACCTTACAGATTTTTCACTGTTGGCTCACCCCGCACTTACAGCTACTCCTTCTTTCTCGGTCTCCCAGATTCGCTAGCAAAATTCGACCCACAAATGTTACTCTCAACTGATCGATGCGTCTGTCCTGGTGCACATATGACTCGCCAAATTCCAGTCGAAATTTCCTCTCGCCCACTTAGACTCACACACCGACTTGTTGACCACGTCTGATCAACCTACTAAACCAGACAAATTACAACATATAACCAAGTGTCTCATACACTTTTAAATATACTCCGGAGTCTTGGACCACAGAGGGTCCGTACACCAACAACCACATGGACAATTTGTGAGCACAAAGCACCACACACATATGAAGTTCGATCACTTCCCTACTCTCACACTGCGGAGTACGAACACTCCTACTACAACTTCATTTGGAGTATGCAAACTCCCTAAAATCCTCACAAACCTCACAATTCACCTGCGATTTGCATAATCTGTGGAGATATTAATTTAACTTTGCAACCTGATAGAGATTCTGTCAGCACTTCTCATATTCACCACTCATGAACCTCTTTATTGCATGTCATATTCTGACTAGATCTTGTTGATGAGTGGCGAATCAGTGGCCCTTGGAAACCGGGCAATATTTATTTTTTCTATTACCCACAAATTGTGTTCTAGGATTGATGTCTTCCTTTTGACACAAAGCCTGAGCGCTTACATCGCTGTTCAACTTTACCCGAGTCATTTCTGATCATAACCCCTTAGTTTTACAAATATCTCATAGGTATGTGAATTTTCCTCATTCTCCTTGTAGATGGACTTTCGACTGTAAGCTTTTATTAGACCTAAGCTTCCAATCACATGTGACCACTGATATAACAGACTTTGTTGTGTTAAATGTAAATTCCACAACCCTAGGTACAATATGGGATTGCCTCAAATAAATAATTAGAGTAACAACCCTCTAACTTACAATATTTAAGGAACATAATGCTAGATGTGCAACAAACCTGTTAAGTTTCCCTAGAATTTGCACACACGTACTCCCTCCAACATCATATGTCTACTACCATGCAAAAAAATCTGTATTGTCAACACACTACAATTAAGCACTTTTGAAAAAGACATTGTGGGAAAAGGCAGTAAGGAGGGGCAGTTCACCAAAGTTGTCTGGAATGTTTGGAGAATAATGATAATATGGGTAGCTTATTAGCATTAATAACTAATGAGAAAACTGCAAAAATTATATAGAAACCATTCTTAATTTAGAGGGTAAGGAGGTTTGAAATGAAGAGGTGATTATTTTTACTTTTATTGACTATTATGTTTATTTGTAACAAAAAGACTGCAGATCTAAGTCGGAACAAGTCACCACTTACATAGGAACCTCTGACCTAATAGGCCTTAAACCTGTATAACTACAAATGCTTGAGCCAATTGCCAGCCAAAAAAGGCATCTCCTGTACACTAAAAAAATAATCCCCCAGACCTGATTGTATCCCTTCTAAATTTTGCAAGACTTTCCTTTTAGTTCTGGTTCCTTTCCTTCGTTTTTTATCCACCTCGTTCATTTCTAATCATATTCCTCCACCCTCATAGAAGGAGACCTATGTAGGCATCTTAAAAAAAGGATGACAAACAATTGAGGCTCTGGGCATCTTATGGCCCAATTTAACTAATCCTTTGTGACTCTGAAATCCTAGCTAAGAGACTTCCTCCTGGATCGGGGCTTGGACAGATCCAATGCATCATGGTTTAGTTCTCTTAAGAGATACCACATTTCACCCTAAATTGGCAATTTTCGACATAGCATACAAGGGTCGTCCTGGTAGGATGTTCCTGTTGGACACATACGTTCTAACTAGATTTGACTTTGCATTGCTATGTATTTATAGAATTAAAGCACTGTATACAAGAATAACTTCAAAGATCATGTATAGGGCCTCAGCATCAGCTAAATGTTCTAAATCCAGAGGGACATGTCAAGGATGTCGATGCCCCCAAAATTCTTGCTTTATCTCTGGAATCATATTTAAAAAATCTTTGGCAGTTTTCCAATATTTCTGCTTTGGTCCTTAATGGGGTGGACCATCTAATTGCTGCCTATGCAAACGATTTATCTATCTTTACATCTGATCCCTTGATTGCTCTTTCTGTCATTAAAAATGAGGCTACGCAATTTAGTTTAGTCTCTGGCAATCATCTGAAAGGGACAAGACACAGATTATGTTTAATCAAAAGATCCCCTCTTCCGATCCTTGACTTGTCTCTTTGGCCATATATTTAGACATTAATATTTCTACTCAAATTAAAGATTGGAATAGACATCCCTTGGTGATTGTAGGTAGATATAATATCATTAAAATGATAATTTTACTACAAGTTCTATTCTTGTTTCGTGTACTTCCACTTTTACTGCCGACCTCATTCTTCCACAAGGTTGAGTGATTATGGTAGGATTTAGTTCGCCATACAGGAATCCTTGGAGAGCACTACATATATTGCAATTCCCCTGAGACAGGTGAGGTTGGTTGCAATTGTAGGAATCAGAATATTATTTGCAATGGCTGACTGGTCACCTCAACAAATAATCATAACTTTTGTCAGGCTGAACCTCTAAAGTCACTAAATTACCATGAGCTCGGCCCCCCGGTAAGTATGGTACTGAGCAAACAGACATAGAGCAATGTATAAAGTATTTATGCAGTATAAAAACAGTAATAAACTCAAACTATAAAACAATAAAAATCCTTAACCAAATCAAAAAACTAGAGTAAAATTTAATATACAAAATTACACAAAAATGACAAAAATCCAGTATGGGGGAACAAGAGGTTTAAGTGGAAATACCACCAAAAAACATTAGACAACAATGATAGTCCATAGTTGCGGTAGACCTGGACTTAGGTGCAATTTCCGGATGAACGTGATTTTATCTTCTGACTCAGGCTTTTCAGTACCAATCAACCACAGGAGTGCACTTCTAAAGCCCCCAATGACCTGAGAGGATGCACTTAAGAGACGAGAGACTCACAGGGTGTAAGGCAGAGGCCAACAGCATGGTACGGTCCATTGGTCAGCTGGGTAATTCCAGAAAAAGGTGTCTTGCATCTTGTTATCTCCCTGTAGCCACAGAGGAGGTCAGGCAACTGAACATTAGAGTGTACTCTTTGTCCTGGGTACAAGAGGGAGCACATCAAGTCCTTGAGGGCTCCTCTCTGGTCACAGACAACAGGTCCAGTCCTTTTCTGATCTTTAGCAGGTTCAGAAGGTGTTTTGAAGTGATGCCTGGAGATGCTATATTAATGCCTGGTGCCAGCTGTTCAGTGAGGGTGATTTCTTAGCACTCCCTAACAAATGGGTTGAAAGTTCATGTAGCCAACCCTATCCTTTTTACAGTAATTTCTGTTTGACTTATTGCAAACAGGTCGAAAATGCCAAATGTCAGCACATTTTAAGGATGGTGAAAGTCTTTAGCCACACTAAGTGTTGGCTCTGATAACTGAGTGGGAGTGCCATAGGGGAATCACCTCAAATCTTGCACATACAACACTAAAATCCAGTTTGAGGCAGGTGCTGCAACCACAACAAACACAGAGGCAGAAGTCTAGCAGGACAAAAGGAGGGTCTTTCTGCAACCATTTAGGGGATTCACAAGATTTGTCATGGCATCCTCTTTTCTCTCTTTCAAGTGGGCCCCAAGTGTTATATGTGGCTCAACAGATCTGTAAACCAGGATTTGACAGTGGGGTGTCTGAGGATACCCACAGTCCCAAGTCTGAGTATTCTATGGAGTTGAGAGTACTCATCTTTGCCCATTTCGCACCTCACTCACACCAATTTCCGGGGGTACAGGCTGAGAGCTGGCAGAGGCTTATGCTAATTAGCCTTCTAATAGTTCGGACAGGTAAAGTGTAACTTTCTAAAAGCTACTTTTCCCTAAACCTCATTGAACTGCATTTTTAATAGCTACTAGAAATAGTGGTTTCATTACTTTTCCAACTGACCCCATTCACGAGATACAGGATTATTATTTTCATCTGTACTCTGGTTTTCCACATAGCCCAGCTAGGCCAGCCACAGTAAAAATGACTTTCAGGACTTTGCCACTGTAGGGACCAGGTAGCATAAATTTGTTTATGTGTCCCACTTTTAAATACTATGCAGCCTACCTTGTTGACCACAAGGCTTACATAGGGGTGACTTGCTAATATTTAAAATGGAGGTTCTTAGCTGTCAAAAAAGAGTTACTTTAACTCTCTTTTTTTGTTACAGGCCGCTGTGAAGGTGCTAAACATGGTAGGCCTTTAGTCATGTATGCACTACCACACAATGCACTGCCACTGTAGTGGATGGCACTATAAGGGCTGCAATCTACAAGTGACAGTGTACTTTCTACACCATATGCTAGGGACTTACAGGCAGGTATGTGTGGCAATTAGGAACAAGTCAATTTAACCATGTTTTTCAGGGGGAGCACAGGCACTTTACTCATAGTCCACAGGGGTAAAGACGCACAGGTGTTAAGCCAGCAAAATATATGGTCCAGAAAAAGACAAAAAATCTGGGGTGACCATTCAGGAAAGGCAGATTCCCTACAGTTACATCTTTATCTTGACTTTCCCAAATGTTGGGCCTTGCTGGGGTGCCCTTGCCCCTTTGAAAGTTTAATGGGGATGTGTCCCCTTTTCCTGGCTTCTTTGACCATTAGTCACTTATATGGACATATAAGGTCATTAAATACCAAGAGGCTCAAGATCCCCATGTTTACTCGTTACACATCTCTATGGAACAGTACATCTTTACCTAGTTTTTCTCATAATCCATTCGTACACCAATGGTCTCAAACTCGCCCACAATATGTAGGTCAATTGTATGATGTATCAATCATTCATTTACTTCATTTGCCAAGGTTTTTAATTTTTCTGCAGATACCAACAAATTTTACACAAATCTCGTATCCCAGTTTGAATTTGTAACATTAGCCCTTTAGGAACATACGTGCCTTGAAACAAAGTAAAGGTATTAAGTCTTTTATATCAGAAGTATACTTTTAGGTCGCAAGGTTTTTAATGTTTCACTGCTAGACATATTGCTATCATTTTTTAAAACAGCAAGACTACAGATAGCAAGATTGTGGTTGGATAGTACTCCTCCTTTGACGGAGCAGCCAATTCATAGATATTTGTGTACTACAGATGGCAATTTTACAGAACAACACAGAATGTCAGTGTTTGAAAGTAATCTGAAACCTGATAGTTACTCTTTGATTTCTATGTATTGTTACATCTTTTCAATTAATAAAAGTTGACTGAGAAGGGCACAAAACTGGGAGACGAGGGGATGTCTTCAGAAATTTTGTCTGAAGTGAACTGCCAACATTTTAACATTGGATGTCTCCATTCAGGTTTTAATTTGGTGCGAATACTTTTCTAACGTGATGAATGATACGTTTTCTGTTTTGATCAAACGAAAACATTACAATTTGCAGTTCCAAAGCATTGCACAGTGATGAGAATAATTATTTGTTTATTGCTATAGTAATTACTTGTAATCCATGACTTTACGCTTTGCGTTTTTCATAGAACATTTCTGTATGAGGTAGTTAATACTGATTAGCCTAGTGCTGATTTCACCGGCCCTCGAAGGATAAAAAGCTGAGTTCACCCTGCCAGAATTTGAATACCTGAGCTGGTTAACACTGAGTACTGAGCCAAATTACCTTCATTAAAATACATGTGCAAGTATTCAATCGTAAGATTTAAAATGTAATGACTCTTGTATTGAGGTGTATAAACATACTCCTATATTGGGGGCTAAACAGAATACACCATAAATTAATAAATATATTACTAGATTGTCATGTCCTGGAAAACAGGATAGGTTCCCATGTTAGTTGGGTGGTATTCTAAGTTTTTTTCAAACATTTTTTCTTGATTTTCAATCACTCAGAGAATGTGCCTGCTAAAATATAAGTATCATACCTAAATCAAATCAAATCAATAAATGTATAGAGCGCACTACTGACCCGTGAGGGTCTCAAGGCGCTGAGGTGGGGTTGGGGGGAGAGGGTGTGAGGGGGTGGGTAAGGGGGGTCATTGTTTGAACAGCCATGTTTTTAGCTTTTTTCTGAAAAGCAAGAGGTCTTGGGTTTTGCGAAGGTTGGTGGAGAGGGAGTTCCAGGTCTTGGGGGCGAGGCAGGAGAAGGACCTGCCTCCAGTGGTGGTGTGTTGGATGCGGGGGATTGTGGCTAGTGTGAGGTCGGCAGATCGGAGATGGCATGTGGGAGTGTGGAAGTTCACTCTTTTGTTGAGGTAGGTTGGGCTGGTGTTGTGGAGGGCTTTGTGTGCGTGGATGAGGATCTTGAAGGTGATCCTCTTGTCTATGGGGAGCCAGTGAAGGGATTTGAGGTATGGTGTGATGTGTTTGTGGCGTGGAAGATCCAGGATGAGGCGTGCAGCTGTGTTCTGGATTCTCTGGAGTTTGCGTTTGAGTTTGAGTGTGGTGCCGATGTAGAGGGAGTTACCGTAGTCTAGCTTGCTGTTGATGAGTGCGTGGGTGACGGTCTTCCTGGACTCTGTAGGAATCCATCTGAAGGTATTTTTCAGCGTGCGGAGTGTGTGGAAACAGGATGAGGTGACCATTGATTTGCTGGGTCATGGAGAGGGAGGGGTCTAGGATGATGTAGAGGTTGCGTGCGTGGTGTGCAAGGGTGGGTGCGGGGCCTAGGGCGGTGGGCCACCAGGATTCGTCCCATATGGTTTTGTTGGGGTCGAAAATGATGATATCTGTTTTGTTGGAGTTGAGCTTGAGGTGGTTAGTTGTCATCCAGGTGGCAGTGTCTAAGAGTGCAGCGTGCAGGTTGGTTTTGGCGGTGGTGGGGTTGTGGGTGAGGGAGATGATGAGTTGAGTGTCATCTGCGTAGGAGAGGATGGTGATTCCGTGTGGACAGAGGATGTTGGAGAGAGGGGTCATGTAAATGTTGAAGAGAGTGGGGCTGAGGGAGGACCCTTGGGGGACTCCGCAGATGATTTTGGTAGCAGTAGAGTTGAAGGGTGTGAGGTGGACTTTTTGGGTTCTATCGTGAGGAATGAGGTGAGCCAGTCTAGGGCTTTGTGGTGAATTCCTATGTTGTGGAGGCGAGTGCGGTGTGTGTGGTGGCAGACTGTGTCAAAGGCCGTGGAGAGGTCAAGGAGGATGAGTGCGACGGTCTCGCCCTTGTCAACTCTGATTCTGATATCATCAGTACATGCAATGAGAGTGGTTTCCGTGCTGTGGTTTTTGCGGAACCCAGAATGTAAGGGGTCGAGTGTGTTGATTTCCTCAAGGAAGTGGGATAGTTGGGCGTTGACTAGTTTTTCTGTGACCTTGGCGGGGAAAGGGAGGAGAGAGATGGGGCGGTAGTTGGAGAGGTCGTCTGGGTCGGCTTTGATCTCTTTTAGGAGTGCAGTAATTTCTGTGTGCTTCCAGGGGTCTGGAAAGGTGGTGGTGTTGAAAGAGGTGTTGATTATGTCGCGGAGCTTGGAGACGATGGTAGGGCTGGCTTTGTTGAAGATGCAATGGGGGCAAGGGTCAGAGGGGTATCCAGAGTGGATGGAATTCATGTTTTTTTCAGTTTCTTCGTCGGTGGTAGGGGTCCAGGTGGTAAGTAGGTTTGGGGAGGTGTGGGGGGGTCTGAGATGGGAGGGGGAGAGGTGTGTGTGGTATGAAGCTGTTGTGTATGTCCAGGATTTTGTGGTGGAAATGGTTGGAGAGGGAGTCGCAGAGGGTTTGTGTGTGTGTGTGTGGGGTCTATGTTGCTGCCTTTGGGTTTGGATAGCTCTTTAATGATGGTAAAGAGTTCTTTGCTGTTTTGGGAGTTGTTGTCAATGCGTTCCTTGTAGTGTGTTCGTTTGGTGGTGCGTATGAGTTGGTGGTGGGTGCAAATGCATTGTTTGAGGGAGGAGAAGTTGGTTGTGGAGTCTTCTTGTCGCCAGGCTTTCTTCGCTTGGCGGCATTTGCGTTTGGAGTCTTGGAGATCAGTGGTGAACCATGGGGCGTTATTGATATTGCGGGTGGTGCAGTTTTTTCTGATGGGGGCTAGTGTGTCTGCGCAGGTGGTGATCCATTTTGAGAGGTTGTGGGCCGCGGTGTTGGGGTTGTTGGTGTGGGGGGGGTTATGCGTTAGTTTGGAGTTCAGACGTTCTGCAGGGATTTTGTCCCACATGCAGTATGGTGTGGTGTGTTGGTGGTGGTGCGTGGGGGGCTTTGGCGAAGGAGAAGTGGACGCAGAGGTGGTCCATCCAGTGGAGTTTGGTGGTGTGGGTGTAGGTTATGTGTTGGCTCGAGGTGGAAATTGCGTGAAGTGTGTGTCCTGCTAGGTGGGTTGGTGGTGTGACCAGTTGTTTGAGTCCTAGGTTGGCGAGGTTGTCTAAGAGGGAGGAGGAGTTGTGGTCTTGAGGGTTGAAAGTTTAAATCACCGAGGAGGTTGTAGTTTGTGGAGGTGAGGGCGTGCGTGCTGATGGTTTTGGCTATGGTATCGCAGAAGGCGGGGCGTGGGCCTGGGGGTCTGTAAATTAGTGTACCTCTGAGGGTGGTGTTGTTGTTAATGTGGATTAGGAAGTGCATGTGTTCTGCGCTGTTGATGGTGTCTTGGGAGTTGGTGGTGACTTTAATGGTGTCTTTGTGCAGGATGGCGATGCCACCTCCTGGCTTGTTGAGGCAGTCTTTGCGTTGGAGTTTGTACCCCATGGGGGTGGCTGTGGCTATGTCAGGCTCTGAGGAGTGGTTCGTCCAGGTTTCCGTGAGGAAGACGATGTCAGGTGTGTGATGAGATGAGATCCCAGAGTTCTATGGCATATTTGTGTAGGGAGCGGGTGTTGAGGAGCAGGCTGTTGAGATGGTTGTGGTGGGTGTTTTTGTGTTGTGAGATGGTGTTGTTGTGGGTTGTGGTTGTGTTGTTGTGGGGTGTGTTCAGGTTGTGAGGTGTTGTGTAGTTGGGCCGGTTGGTGGGCACAGGGGCTGTTTGGGTGTTTATGGTGTTGAGGTTTTTGTGTTTGGCGGTGGGGGCGCTGGAGTTGGGGTTGGGCGTGTGGGATGTGGAGCAGGAGAAACAGCAGTTATAGCAGGTGAAAGTGCCATGTGTGTGTGTGGGGCTGGATTGGGTGCAGGTGGGGCGAGTTCCTGGGTTGAGGGAGTGATGGGTGAGCGGGGAGTAGAGTTGTCTGGGGGGATCTGGGCTGGGAGGACCAGGGGGACTGGCGCTGGGCGCGATCCGGACGCGGACGGGCGCAGACGGGCTTGCCACTGGCGCACCCGGTACGCGCGGCCGCGTAGTGGCTGCCATTAGGAGGGTGGGCTGGCAGGGTGGAGCAGCTCAAAGGGGGGACGGAGGGCCAATGGGTGTGTGCGGGATGGGTCCGCAGGGGAGGCAGCGGCAGGGGGAATGGAGATTGGCTGGAGCCAGAGGGGGAGAAAAACGGTGGGGAGAGATGGAGGGAGCGGAGCGAGCGCTGACCGTCGGGGGGAAGGGGGGAAGAGAGGCGCGGGGAAGAAGATCACAGGGGGAGAAGGGGGCTGTGAAATACGGTAGATGGCGGAGTCAGAGTGAGAAGGACCAAGATACAAGCTACGTACACAACAGTAATAGGAAGAGTGAGGTGGCAAGAAAACACGGCACAGTGCACAATACTAAGACAAACTAACGTACATGGCAAATATAAAAATACAGAGAAGGAAAAAGACACGGCTAAATGCAAAATGCTGGAAATACGTACACGGCGGTCATAACAGTAAAGAGATGGAAAGAAAAAACTGCACAATGCACACTACTAAAAGCTACGTTACACGGCAATTATTAGAATAGAGAAAAGGAGAAAAACACGGTGAAATGCAGAGTGATAGAAATGTGAGCACGGCGACAGCAAAGAGTAGAGAAATAGTGAGCACAAGGCAGAAGGGTCACTTACACAGGAGTTAGAGCTGGGGCCTCGAACTGCTGTCCAGGCGGCAGTAGGATGGTTCAGGGGCACGGGGGCAGGCTGGTGGAGCCAAGTGGACTCCTGGCCAGAACCAGGTCAGAGAGTCACACGGGGCTCCGCGCAGCGGGCGCCATTAGGAGGGTGGGGTGGGAGGGTGGAGCAGCTGGGAGGGGGGAGGGAGGGCCAATGGGTGAGTGCGGAGGGCGGGGCAGCAGGGGAGGCAGCAGCAGGGGAAATGGAGATTGGCCAGAGCCAGAGGGGTAGAAAAACGGGCGGGGAGAGAGGGAGGGAGCGGATCGAGCGCTGAGCGTGGAGGGGGGCAGGGGGGCAGAGAGGCGCAGGGCAGAGGATCACAGGTGGAGTGGGGGGCTGTAAAATACAGTAGACGGCGGAGTCAGAGTGAGAAGGACCAAGATACAAGCTACGTACACAGCAGTAATAGGAAGAGTGAGGTGGCAAGAAAAAACTACACAGTGCACAATACTAAGACTATCGTACATGGCATATATAAAAATACAGAGAAGGAGAAAGACACGGCTAAATGCAAAATGTTGGAAATACGTACACGGCGGAATAACAGTAAAGAGATGGAAAGAAAAAACGGCACAATGCACACTACTAAAAGTTACGTTACACGGCAATTATTAGAATAGAGAAAAGGAGAAAAACACGGTGAAATGCAGAGTGCTAGAAATGTGAGCACGGCGACAGCAAAGAGTAGAGAAATAGTGAGCCCAAGGCAGAAGGGTCACTTACACGGGAGTTGGAGTTGGGGTCTCGAACTGCTGTCCGGGCGGCATACCTACATTTGTCCTGCCTAGTTTTTAATTTAACCAAAATGCTCACTGGTACCCTCTCTGGGATACTTTTGTTTTCACTCTAGCACTTGTTACCCCAAAACTGATATTTGACAGTCCATGTCAGCTGCGCTGCCAGATAATATTATTGTTTGTATTGTGAGGCCACCCTCTGCAGGTGGCTTTCGTAGTTTACTCAATGCCATCCTGTGCCTGCAGGAATTCTTCATCAAAGTCAGCAAGGTCTACAAATGGAAACCTTTTTGTAACAAGAGCCACAAATTCGGAAAATAATACAAAAGGTGCAGGAGGGCCACTATTATTGTTAAGGCTAGTCTCCTCATTACCTGAAATGGCAGTGATTTCCAGAATACAACACTACCCTTAGTGGCACAAGTACAGGTATGATATTTCCATTTACAATGCTGTAATCTGTATCGCAAACCTGTATCCTGAGTAAATAAAAAGGAGACTAGTTCCAATCTCAGCATCTGGTAAGATTTGGGCAACATCTCCTCATGCATGGTAGTATGAAAGAGGAAAATGCTGGAATAACTCTTGCACTTAGAACCTACCAGATTCATTCAATGCATCAATTGTTTGGTCCGGCTCAAATCCCACATCTTTCAATAGCATTAATATTTAATTGGCCTAGAGAGAGATAACATGAGCCTCACCATTGATACATATGCATCTATTTGGGCTCTCTTGTTGCAAGCTATTGGCAAATGGCATAAATCAGCGGAGACGAGGGACATCCCTGTCACATTTCCCTTTCAATTACGTACAATTGGGAAATTCTATAACTAGTGCAAACCCTCAGAGCTGGAGTAGAGTATAATAAGGAGATCAGTTTAAGGAAGTCAAGGGTCGGGTCTAACTGTTTCAGTACAGCAAATAAGAACTACCAACTGAGTTGGCCAAATGCTTTTTCAATGACAGTTGACGTCCCTAACCCCAAGGGGGCAATATTGTAATGCCATCTAGGACCTGACAGAGGCACGTACTATCCATAGATGTATTATGCACTGAGATGACCAAACTTTAATCCAGATGCACTATCAAGGGAGGAAAGAAATGGCTCAGTTGCCCAAGACTTTATTCAAAATTTTGTAATCAATATTAAGTATTGAGAAAGGTTGACACGATGCTCTGTCTGCCACATCCCATTTAGGTTTAAGCAAAGACACTTCAAGGGCAAGGAATGCTTCTGTCCCACTGAATGCATCTCTGCTAGTAAAGGAGCTAATACATTTTTGTCTGTGAACAACAATTTTACTGTTGAGTCATCAGAGCCCAGCATCATCTCTTTGGCCAGAGCTTGTACTGCTATTTTAAATTCAGATTATGATTTTGCTGTGGTCCCCCCATATGCCAAATAAGATGGCATTGGGTCAACCCTGTGTTCTCAATGTACTCTTCTAATTTGCAGTCATTCACATCTTCTCATACTCTATACAAACATGAGTACAAATCAACAAACATTTGATTGATATCAGTTTGTGAGTTTGCTTTGTGCTATTGTTTTGAGCACATGTTCGCAATATGTGACACTCTCATTTCTTGATTTGAAAGCAATGCCAGGAGTTTCCCAGATATGTTGATCTTGTTGTGGGATCTAGCCTGTAATTACCTGTTATCTAAAACCATCAGGTCCTCCATTAGTTCTTCTTGTAATTATGGGCTCCCAGATCTGTTCTTTTCGAGATACTTTAATTTTAATTTCTGTTTAACCACAACCCGCATCAACATCTTTCTCGGCCCTGATACTTGCTTAATGCAATAACCATGTATTACCTCCTTAAAGTCCTCCCACTCAGCCAACACATTTAATGCAGCGCTGATGCGCTTTTCAGAGAAATTTTGTATCTCGTCACAAATTATAACTCTAAAACTAGAATCTTCCACTGCACCCACTTGCAGTACCATGAGGGAATTACCACTATTGGTCTACAGCAATGGATAATTAGCAAGAGAGGGTTGTCAATAGAGAGCGTTTTGCATAGGTATTCTGTCTATACTACCACACTGTGTAGTTGGGTGGTATACAATAACCTATCCAGCCTTAAATGTAAGTTGTGCATCAGAGAGTTAGACAGACAATACTTGTTAAGTAGGGTTTATTGTCTTTCAGGAGTCTCCCAATAGCAACTATATTAACAACTCCCTCAGTGCTCAAACTGATCAAACCACTGCTGAAGTAGGCAGTGGAGGGGGGACACTATCCAAATCAGTACCCACTTGTAGAAGCTGGCTCTCTATATACTGCACTAAAATGAAGTACACTGTACAGAGACTCCAGTGGATTCCCAACTGGTATTGCAGAGGCAAAAGTAGATATGACTAATGCTCTGTAGTGTGGGCGAGCAGTAAGGCTTGTCAGAGGGTAGTGCTAAACATTTGTTGTACTCATAGAGACAATAAATGAGACACACGCCCAAAGAATAAATCTGAGACCAATTTAGAAAAAATAACAATTCTGCTTATATATGTTTCCCAAGAGCCACATAATCAGGTAAGTAGACTTTATGCATAAATACTTTGCAGTTTCAAAAATAGACAGTGCAGTTTTCACAGTTCTCTCAATGCTATCCCATGGAGGAAAAACAATAGTCAGCAAACACAGGTTAATGACTTAGAAAGCCAATCTCAGGGAGCTAAGGTAAAAACGATGTTCAGCAAACACGGGGTAAGAACGACTTACGGAGCCAATCTCAGGAAGTTAAGATAAGTACTGGGCACTGATCAGAACCACACCAATAGGTAACACCGGGCGGCTGAGTGCAGAAGTGCAGGGCGTCGGGTGCCCAATGGTTTCCTATGGGAGACTGACCCAGTGACAAACAGGTTGGAGGCTCTGGCTGGGAAGCCAGTCAGGAGCAACAAACAGGTAGGTAGGAGACTTGTGGTGCTCAGACACGTAGGTGCACCTTTGGTCCTCTTCTACCGTGCCCAGAGGAAATGGATGCAGGGGTGTCTTTTGGTGTTGGGGTTTCTCATTCAGGAGCACTCGCAGTCAGGGGGTCCTGTGAGTTGAGGCTGCAGGTGTTATGGGGGAGTCTGGCTTGGGTGGACCCAGGGTAGACACGAGCTGTAAGGAGCCTGGGGACGTTGGCACCGATGACCCACCTCAGCTGGGGTCAGGGGTCGCTGGTGAAGTGGTTGCTGTAGGTGTGGGTTTCTTCTCTCACCACCATGCTGGGGGAGAGGGGCCCTGTATGCAAGGGCTGCAGGTGACTTGGGTGAGTCCAGAATGGGTGACACTCAGGTGGACTTGAGCTTAGGACAGCTGGGAAGTCCTGCTGGCACCGCTGGTGGGCTCCTCATCAGGTCAAGGTCGTCAGGTGCAGAGGTCAATTCAGGTTTCCAGGCTGCAAATTCCTTGTTGGATACTTTGTTGGGAAGGAGTCTTTTTAGAAGGCAGACAGGCTTCCTAAGTTTCCTGAAGCTGCAGGACAAGTCTTTTTGTGCAGAGTCTGATGAGGTTAGCAGGCAGGCCAGAAGGGCTGGTATTGAGTCAGCTGTTTCTCTCTCCCCCTCTTCTGCGGGGTTAAATCTTTTTTGTCCTTCTTCTTTGTAGGTAGTCAGTATCTGAGGTCTAGGATTCAGGTGTGCCACCTAAATACTCAATTTAGTGGTGTTACAGGGAGTGCAGGTGGTAGCCAGTTGGCTGACCACTTTTGGGGTGACTACACTCTTCTTATGACCACTTCTGCTGGGAAGTGTGCATAACCTTAATCCTAGTGGCCTAATCCCTTCTACACAAGATGGAGGAATTTGAAAAGAGTGTACACTTCTGCTTGTCCACCTTAGGGAAGGGACCTGCATGAAGGGGGCACTCCTAATTCAACTAATTTCCCACCTGTGACGCTGGGGTCAGCATAGAGAGG